>NW_024003562.1:176838-186604 GCF_014805625.2 Glossina fuscipes
TCTTTTTTCAGTCTAAGAATTCAATTCATTAGTCTAAAATTAAAATAATAATAATAATAATTATAATACAGTAAAATGTAGAACATAAATTTTTTTCCAGAATCACTCTTATGTGACTAGATCTGGAAGAACGTTTCGATTTTTAATATTTCCGGACAAAAATTGGTGAAAAGTAATTGTTTCTCATATTAATGAAAGTGGCAATTCCATTCGGATGGGACCAATTGCTAAAGCTGCTTCTATATAAACCTTCTTACAAAAAATAAGGTCTTACATGGCCATAAACTCAAATTTTTTGTATTTTATGATGAAAATTGGTAGAAGGAAATGATTTGGCGTATAAATTTATAGTGCTATGCTGGAGAAACTTAAGTTCATTTTTTAGTTCATCTTTCGCGATCCTCCTCATGTGAGGTTATAATTTTTAATGACTTTACGATGAGAGTGAGTGAAGGTCCCACCAGTAAAGTGTGTATTACCGATCTTATTGACTATAATTAGCCTTAGCTTGTGTTGAGTATGCAAATTTTATTTTGAGTCAATAGCTATGTGAGCATAAATACTCCCGCTCAAAAGTAAAATTTGAACTTAAGAGTTGCGTTTGAATGCGCCTTCGTAAAAATATGCTGAAATAATCCCTTCATAAGACGACATAAGGCGATCTTCTCGTAAGTACAACGACTACATTACGGTAAAAAAAAAAAACTGTTGAAGGAGTGACGGATATTAAAAGGGTCTATCTATATAGAATCTGAATTTCTTCTGCTATTATTTTTCTTTCTCAATGCATAAAACATATTTGAAAGAGCATCGAAGCAAATAGAGCCTCGTTAATATATCATTCACTTTCTTCATTTCTTCTTTCTGGGCGTCGTCGTATTACACGAGTAAGCGATATTCTCCGAGTGGTGGGTTTTTAAGCAAAAAAATTTTTTAAATTGTATACACATTATTTTTTGATTTTTTTTTGGTTAAATTGTTGTGCTGTGGTTTCTGTCCGTTTTGTGTTGGATGATGTGAATTTTACACAGGCTCTTTGCGTTGGCGGCCAGGAACGTTGTAAACTTAGTCTGACAGCTGCGTTTTAACGCAGGAGTAAAGAAAAAGATACAGAACAGACGATAGTAGTATTATATGGTGCTGCCATGTGATGTAATCATTTATTTATTTATATATAATAATAGTAAAAAACACCAGTTCATCTTCGAATCGTGATCAGAGGTTGCAAGTTAGTTTAAATAAGATAAAGGCAAATCGCGTAGAAAGCAAAATTGTTTTGATAAATCTTAAAGAATCCGATGTTGAGATTAAGTGACAGACGTCATTTAGGTTTCTGCAAACAACTCTGAACGAATTAAACACCTCATAATTCTTAATTAAGAAGGAAACACCAAGAATAAATCTTCGTTTCTCAAATGACGGTAAAGATAACAGAAGCAACCTATTTTCATAAGGAAGAAGATAGACAAGCGGGTCCCAATCCAAATTTCCACGGGCAAATAGCAAGAATTACTTTCGAACAGATTCCATTGAACCTCCATTATACCTATAGGAAGGAGACCACATCAAAGGCATACTCAAGTATTGGTCTTTCCCTCCTAATGAAACCATACGCAGACCTAGCTTTACTTAAAGAGAGCTCAAGGTAAAAATTAAAAGGTAGATAAAACCAATAAATCGATAAACAAATCTACATTTTCCAACTTCAAGGAATCAATAAAATGCGCAGTATTGAATGGCTTCCTTTTTAAGAAAGAAACCTTTTTGCATTTTTTTGGATTTAATTTTATAAGATTTAACAAACACCATCTAATCAAATTAATTAAGCCAGTTTGAAATTGGTACGGTTAGGATCCAAAGGGGAAGGAAGAAAACGGTCTAACATCGTCAGCGTACATTAAGATCTGGATTTAATCGCCGAGGAGAGATCGTTAATGTATACATTAAATAAAATGGGTGCTAAGTGGCTGCCTACAGGAATGAACAATCTGCAATGCAGATAGGAGCTTATCAATTTCACTATGTAGAAAGGAAAGCCAGAGGCCTGGAATTTGAAGGTCAGTAAGTTATGGTTAAGTAAGACAAACGCTTTACTAAAATCAGTATACAGGACATCCTTGCGAGAGCCGCTAGAGAAAGCCTTGAAAACATGGCAAGTAAACTTTAAGAGATTCAGTCAGTACAGTTATCTTTCTTTCCGAAAGCCATACTGGAATGGAGAAATATAAGATTTGATATTTAGCTAAGACACTGAACTTGGCGTTGCCTCTATAGCTTTCAACGCGATGTGTATTTCCACATTTGTGAATTGGAACACAAAGAAAAACATCTGTTTTAAAGGTCTAGCATATAATATGGAATCCCATTAGTTCCAGACGCAGAAGTACATTTTAGAGACCTTAAACCATCTAAAACATTATTTTCTGAAATAAAAAAGTTACGAATCAAAGCCTACTTAGATAACGGGTGCGGATAATTTACAGTTAAATCGTAATAATGAGTTGGAAAAGGGAAGTAATCAGAAGTTTTAGTATCATCTGAGGACTCAGAGCCATTGAAAGAAATAGGCAAGCGATATATGGTTTTTTTTTTTTGGAGTTAACAAACTTAACAAAATATTTAGGATTAACAAGCAGTGAGTCAGAATTATCACTATAAGACCAAGTGACTCGTGGCAAGTCAAAGTCCCGAAATGCTATGACTGTATCAGAAGGTTTAGGCTTTTCGGACACGTTATAAATGAGGATAGAAAGGTTTTCATAAATAGAGATATTCACATTTGGGGGAATATTGAAGCAAGCTACATATAATTGTTTACTGCCAATTTTTGCCCGAATGGCAATAAACTGGACATTAATGGGACATTCAAATAAATAGGATGGGACTGTAACAGATATGGCAATTAAAACATCACCACCAGCGCGAACTAATCGATCCTTTCTGAAAACCTGGACAGAATTGTGAAAAAATCTCGACGAAGGTTATTTAGGCTTTCACCAAGGTTCAGTGAAGGCCAAAGAGGAAAACTACGTGCTACCTGAATTTAGGAAAGTACAGCAAAGTTTTAAGTCTAGCCCCGAAAAATTTTGGTAATTAAAAGTTATTGGACATGAGGAAACATTTCAGTTTTTGAAGGTGAAAGAGCTATCGAATTAGTATTACGGAATCGTTCTCGTGGAATAAACCCCTTAATTAAGGAATCAACAGGCCACGATGTTTTTTTTAATAAAATTTCCACGTTTTATAGACGAGATAGCTCTAGCTTGAGACGGAGCCAATTTGAAAATACTTACATGCTTCAAATTGATCGATGGGACTTTTGCAACCAGATAACTTTCTATGTTTTCCTGAAACGTCTCAGACGGCAGTCTTGACTCGAATATTGCCTTTCGGGGAGCCGCTGCCGTCAAGCAAACATAACAAAACACAGGAATTCGGAAGTTATTTTCTTCTTCTCCTACGGTCGGATTGGCGTTGCCAATCCATTTAGTCAGAATGAGATATCTCCACTTCTCCCCGACGGTACAGTACTGGGAAGTACAGGCGAGTTTAAATCTGCCACCTATAACTAACGTTGAATAACCAATAATGCAAAAGCTAAGCTAAAAGACTACGCTATAGTACCAGGAATGCTTATACATTCTATTACAGAATAATTTTCGATTTCAGGATTTAGATGCATATAACAAAATATAGGCATCTTAGACAGCGTGTAAGGCCAAAACAAGCAGGACGACTTTGATCCTTACAGATAAGCATAATGCATTAAATTTCAATACTAATTTTTTTATTTAAGGAAGCCAGCCCTACAGTTGTTTACAACATATAAGTTATACTTTCTCTTTTTAAAGATTATTTGTAGGCTAGACTTACTGGCAGTTATGGGCGCTATCTTCCGGTAATCTTTTTGTGTAGTACGTGCAATATTTATGCAAATTCCGAAGTTCTAAATTGGTAGAGTTTGCCAGACAATCTTATTTTCTCAAAAATTTCGAATTGTGTTGAACTATGGCTATGCATTCGCAGTATATATCTTGAAAGAGATGTTAATGTGTGTAATCGGTTTTTCAGAGCAGATGATCTGAGCTATTGATGGATCTAGATTTTGTGTACTGTGAGCCAACGTGAGAAATATATTCAAGGGAACGTGAAGTTTCAGTTTGCTCGGTAGTATTGAAAATATTCTATGAATGTTTTGTAGCAGGTAATATAACAGCAAATGTCATTTGGAGAGGTGACTTTATTGTATGCCGTAAGATATGTGCGCAGCACCTTCTTTACCTTATTTGCAGTGAATCGAATGGCCCTGTATTGCATTCGTGGTGCGCAAGAGAGTAAGAGGAAAAGATTATCTGGAGTAGATGGTGCAAGATCTAAGCATCGACGAAGCATCGCTTGTTTTGAAAAGCTTGAGTTAGTCTGTCAATATATTCTGGAAAGTTGTAGATGGTTAATCGGAGGGATTCTATTTTGAATCGGATTAAGACTCTATAAAACAACAAGGGTTTTATTGCGGATATGCCTTCATAAGTATTAGCTTAAAGGCGCTGATTTTTTACTACAATCCTTAGTTATTTTTTCGAAGTTGTCAAGAAAAGTAAAAGTTGTATTAATATCTCTACCAAGATATTGCAACGATTTGGTCACCATTGGTGTCCATACTAACTTGCTTTTTGGACACCTTGGCAGAATAGATTACATTAGCTTTACTTGGGTTAAAAGTGAGCTCTATTTCATGACAATTGTTCTAGAAACTATTAACTTTTTCCGAAAGATTACGAAATGCCCTGATCGGTTCGACGAAACGATTAAAAAGTCATAGATAGGTAATGTTGTTGTCAGAATTCAAGGATTCTATTTTGCGATACTTAACAATGCGCTGTTATAAAGTGTCGAAAAGCTTTGGAGTGGCAAGCCTCATTAATGGATTTCATTCGATTTGTACATTTAGCTTTTTTGCCAGTGTTATGATATTGTTTTTTGGCTTCAAAATTACTTTCAAGAAAAAGATAGCAAAGTAACAAATATCTTTTGGTGGAGATACGCTGATTATAAGACGTTATATTCTTCTCTTCAAAAATGATCGGAGAGTAGTGGATATTGTCTAGTTATACGTTTGCGGTATCACAAGAAAGTGCTTAGTTTTGACAGTTAGTGGAAATAATCTCTAACACTCTGCAAATTGTTCACCATGGCAAAGCTGGAGAACAAACATTTTCCATTGCTGAAAGAGGAGGATATTAACCACTGCGTATTAAAATACAAACTCCGCCGTACTCACCATTTTAACTATCATTGTCGTCATCCGACCCAAACATTTAGATTTTTAACTAAATTCAATTTTTGTTTGTCTGTTGTTAAGTTAATGTTGCGTGCTTCTTTATTGACAATTCCCTTCAAAAGATAACAAATTGATTTTACCCCGAGCGGAAAGTATTATTTTGTCTCCTCCCTTTATTGATTGTATTACGGATTCATTTTCTTACATTCACATCTGCAGTTCGTAATTACGACAACGAATTTTTGCTAAACAAACAAAAAACATTGTTTATTCATTCATAGTCATTTAAATGAAAGGACTTTAGTAAATGTAAACAGGCAAAGCACAAGATTAGACTTCTCAATTGGCTCCATAGGCGATAGTGATGGAAATGTTAATAATAAAAACAGCTTTACGCAAGTGCCGAGGGTTATGCGCTCGTCTTTGTGTGAGACCAAATTAAGTTTACACGGAAATGAACTTAAAGATAATGACCAAACAAATACACAAATAAAGGAAACTGTGCCCATTTCAACATTAACCGGTGATAAAACTGTTAGCGCTGTTGTTAGTCAACGTCTCGACCAAGCATACCAGACGCAGCAATTAAATAAACAATGCGAGCAAAATATACATACGAATAGCGATATCACGCATTGTCGTAAATTGAAATCATTTAAATTAAATGTAAACAAAGTAGCAACGCCAAAGCTACACTTACGGTTAGTTGAATGCGTCATTTCTCGTTAATTTAACTTCCAATTCTATTAAATTATTTCCTTCCAGATTCCTTAATAACCGTAATAAACGTAACAGTCTGTCGGCTAACGCTGTAGCCACCGAGCAGAAAGCCACGAAAGTTCTAGGCTTAGTTTTCTTTACTTTCGTTTTGTGCTGGTCACCCTTCTTTATTTTAAATATTGTTTTTGCCGCCTGCCCCGATTGCGAAGTACACGGACAAATAGTAAACACCTGTTTGTGGTTGGGCTATGTATCCTCTACAATAAATCCCATTATATATACCATATTCAATCGAACATTTCGTGCAGCATTCATTCGCCTACTCAAGTGTAATTGTGAAAGGTAAGTAGTAATGTCAACACTTTAGATTCTCTTTATATAAAAACACCACTAAGACTTATACCTATAGCTCCCAATCATGTTTATCGAGGACATTCGGCTTGTGTCAAAGTTTTAGGTGGACTCTATTAACATCTTATATAGTTGAGGGCAAGTACAACGGCGTGGTTAAACAAAACACTTCATCCTTTTGTGTTATTAATTTAAGAACTTAGCCGATATCTGATTCGTATGTGTTTTTACTATTTCCTACGACAGTTGTTAAATTATACACAATTATATTTCCAGGGGAGGAATCTCGACTAGCAAGTCAATGGTCGTGTGTTCGAATCTCAAGTGCGGTAGAGTTTTTAATAAAAGCCGATAGCCTTAGATACTAATTCTTTTAAGAGTTTAGTCTTAGAATTTATTTCTGTGGCGAAATTAATAATAATAATAATAATATTTCCACAAAAATGCTTTTCTTTTCTCATCAGGTTTTCCTTAATTTTCTTTGTGATCCTGTTTATGAAATGTTGAAGCACGCATCAACTGCCAAATTTTCTGAACTAATTCTCCCCTCTTATGTTCCCTTGTTTCTCCTAATTGCTACTATCACTATTTTATGCACAAACTGGGCCATATTATTGGTACGTGATAGAGAGTATTTTTCAATAAGAGCCGTCATTTGGCATTTTCATGCAACGGGGTCATGAGCTGTGCGTTATCATGCGGTAGCGCCATCGATTTTACTTGTATTTCTTCTGGATTTTCTGAGCCTTGAATGCTATACACGAACTTTTGTCGACGCATGTTTGGGATTCGCTTGTCAAATAGCAATAGACAAATGTTCATTGACTGTTAAAAAAAAGGGGAAAAATTGAGAGTGATTAGTTGAGAGACCTTGCACATGAGAGTACAAAGCAACTAAAACAGCCATATGTTATTCACACATTAACAATAACGTTTTAATATTATTTTTAATGCGTTCACAGAACTGCACGTGCTACGCGTTTTCGATCGGCAAACCAAGGCCGTACTGATCTAAGTGTATGCGCTCCATCTGCCTTGCCATTAGCTATTAGCTTTGAAGGCGCCCCGCTTATGGCAGCCGCGGCAGCTGGTGAAACCTCAGCATCTTCCACATCAATATCACTAACAACTTATGCTACTACTGCTTCATTAAGTGATTTTCGCTCCACCTGCAATATAAAAGATGATAAATGCTAGTATGTCAAACCCAATATACTTTAATATTCGCGGAGAAATTATGGAAAACCATCATAGCTTTTATTCATAATTGTTGTTGCATTGTTCATATGTGTTTCAGTTTTTTAGGGATTAGAAAAAGAGTTAAAATAATATAAAATATAAAACAGGGTAAATAGCGTTTAAATATGGAATGAGTTATTTTTATACCTGAAGGATGTTCGGGCATGACCGACTTTTTTCGTTTTTGCATTGAAATAGTAGTACACAGTTTAGCATGTAGAGAGAGAGCGAGAGCAATAGTAGAGATTTTCGTAAAGTAAATGTCAAAAATTTCGGACTTTTATCTTTTATAATTTGCGAGTAATAAGCAAAAACACAGATATTTTTGGTAAGAAAAACCGAGTTGATTTCAGTGTATGCTCCACGGGTTTATGCGGGTCTTTGCTCTGACCAACTTAGCTCACTTTCAATACCAGCCTTTGCGTAAAAACTTCCAATGTTTCCACCAAACTTGAAGTCGATATCTTTTCTGTGACCACGACAGTGCCAGCAACAAACAGCAAACACACAGATGAACAGATACGACTTGATCAAGAATTCACGCTGACCAAGAATATTTTTTATAAGGTCTCTGAAGATTCCTTCTGGATGTTACATACATTATGAAAAAAACAAAATTAGTATACTCCCATTCTTCAGTGGTGGGTAAAAAATAATTTTGGCAAGTAAATTTTGCATTCAATAAATGGCATTAACTACTGAACGCTTATGTCTAACATCAATTGACAGATAGTACCTACTGAGGAAATCAACCACAGTGATTAATCTGGAGATGTAAGCAATGAAAAAAACGGAGGAAAACTTACGATGAATATTCAGGTTAATATTTAACAGCTTCTTGCCATACGCATTAATGGTTGAACCGTTGGTTGCCGTCAAGTTAATATCAGAAAATTTTTTGTCAATCGGAAATTTTGAGGATGGAACGACCGAAACTGCGCCACCGTCAAAAAATTTATTCAATTTTGTCTATCAAATATAAAAAAGCGATATTTATTGTCTCCCTAGTTAGTCGCCTCAAAGATGGATTTTTTTATTGATCCATGTTATCTTAAATATGCACAGGAGGGTTCGCATTTCCCGGCTTTATTGCGGAATTTGTAGTGGTATCTACAAAGCCAGCCGGGATTTCTTCGGAGCAAGGATCTATCACGTCGACGAGATCTGGATTTGAAACGAGTTGGTCGTTAATTCAAATGCGCTTTCGTAGATCTCAAGCGCTAATTTGGGTACGTTCTTGGGTAACGCTTGAGTTCTGAATAGACTTTCGCTGTCATTTCGCAAGGTTGAGAGAAGGGCGCATTTTATGGGATAAAAGAGGGATTTCTAACAAAATCAGGCTTTAACATTCTTTAAAATGTATCAAAAATCTGTGCCTGATTCTGTATAGTTAATGAAGTTTGTTGTGTGTATGTGTATTTGAAGCGATTTTGGCAATGATAAAAATGGAATTTAGTACTACAGTTACTATTTTATAATAAGTTTTAGAGTCTTTGGAAACATATCAAAAATCTGAACTTGAATAAACAATTTAAAATTTTTTATAACTAATTTATAGTTTGATGTATATGCAGAGAGTATACTTGTGGCGATTTTGGTGATAAAAAAAGGATTTCATACTGAAGTTAGGAGGTTCGAACAGCTCAAGTTTGTCGGAAGAGATTTAGCGTCCTTATAAACATATAAAAAATTTGCGCCTGAGCAAATTTGTCAAAATATAATTAATGAAGTGTGTTGTATGTATGAAGAAGGGCATATGTGAAACGATTTTGACAGTAAGAAAAAAGGAATTTAATAATAAGGTTAGGTTTTCCTTTCCAAAAGCCTGTTATAAAAGCCTAATTCCATTATTAAATTCCATTGTTATCAGGGTCGAAATCGCCGCAGATGTGCCCTCCCCGTGTACAACAGAAATTAAATTAACTATAAGAAATGTTTCCGAATTTACTCAAGTGTAGATTGTTGGCGTATTTTAAAGGACGCCAAAACGTTAGAAAACCCTAACCTCATTAATATTATTATTATTATTAGTATTTTAATTTTAGACTAATGAAATGAATTCTTAGATTAAAAAAAAGACATTGAGCACTAGCAACACAGGCTATCGGCTCTAATTAAAAAAAAAAATAATAATAAAATGTACATTAGATAATGAGCTTAGTAGTATTAATAAAG
>NW_024003562.1:189604-209570 GCF_014805625.2 Glossina fuscipes
AGTTTCTCATGTAGTTTAGCTGAAATAGCACATAGATTAGCTAAAGATTTGGCCTTTATGAGCTTTTCGGTTGCGCGCGGGTTCCCAGCGAGGGCCAGTAAATTCCCATCGCGTAGAATCGAGATGGAGTCGATGTATGTTGTAATGCTATCTAGAGCTTTTTTTATAGCAAAAGGGCTAATTTGGGAAATTGTTATTCTAGCATCGGTTGAAGAAATAACAATATATTTTTTATCAATAGGAGTTATATCACTGATTGGCAACACCGGAAAATCGGAATTTTTACTTTTTTTTCTTTGGGGGTGTCAGTTAATAGATAAAATCTATTCGAGTTTTTATCTGGCGGCCCCGGGGCCATTATGCCTTATTGTTGTCTATTGTTTATTATTTGTGAAATAACCACTCACTTGAAAAGATTTGGGAAACTACTGAATTAAATGTCAGATGTTTTTTTTTTTTTTTTTTTTAAGTATTTAAAGGAAAACACGTAAGGTATCCGCGATGAACAGTTTTCGCAATGAACACACAAAAAGTTCAATAAATTTTAATAAATTTGCAAACTTTTAAAAACGTATAACGCAGTAAAGTAATTAAATAAAAGAATAAATTGCAAAAATTTTTTCACAAAGAGAAAAATATGACCACAGCGCCTGAACAGAGTTGCCGTTCTGAACCTCATTAATAAATTTCGCTTTTCTCACCGTATTGAGGTGAGAACTATTCCCGTAAGTTATTTCTTTTCTCATTCTTCAATCAAACTTTCTTAAGTGAAAATCTACGAATTGCGAACAAACCAAATATTAATAAAATCAGTAAAATCATAACTGTTGAGCGCTTCGCCCATTTGTAAAACTGTTTATAACAAGTTCAAAATTGTTTTTTAAAAAGTGAACTAAAAGTAGAAAAACCAAATTGAAATACAACCAGCCCCAACCAAACATTTTCCATTTCTTCGAACCGGATTATTACGGCAGAACTACCTGATATTATTTCATAGGTAATGCGGGTAGTAATATAAAAAATTTTTTAATATTCACCACAACCAGAGATATAAACATCAAAGCTGTATAACAGAATTGATAGAGGTTCAAATTTAAGGCATATTAAAGTGTAATACATAACCAATGCATGTCATTGTTGTACGGTTATGTCTTGTTACGTAGATGCCAGTATTACAGATTCTTTTGTTTTACTTAATAGCTTCTATACATAAGAAATTAAGAAAAAAAGCGTATATATACAGCATAATCCTTGAAACATATTCATGTCAACGATGCGTTCTTATGTGGTATATAAATCCCGATCTGTCTTATTTATGTACATGACACTCCGACAGAGTGAACTCAACTTTCCTATGTCGTCTCTCTTTACAGTATAAAAACCAGCTCTTAAAAAAAGTTATTATTAACATATATGCAATTTTTCTTTCTCTAAGAGGAATTATGCATGTTTTCTTTCAAAATGAAACATTTTAATTATTTTGTTGATGAATAATGAAGTTTATCAATTGTACGATTACTGGAGTTTTTGCTTAATTTAATCCTAAAGTGCTTCTTTTGTTGTCGTCTTCCAAATGAAATTGTTATTGCTTCGTATCGTGTGTCAAAATATAAGAGACTGTATAGTTTCAAAGGTGTACTTTGTTATTATGATTTACTTTGCTATTATGCTTCGAAAAGACTTCTTTTATTCGTTTACAACTTATTTTAGACTTTTATTGAATCTTTCCACTGTGTATGATATTGTTGGTCATTCATAATGTCGAAAGAATAGGCGTGCGGGCTAACGAGCTTTAAGCGTAAAGCCCAATTGGTCTTCAACTTCACGTAAAGTCTTAGCAGCACTGGTAAGATTGTGAGCGTCAACGAGCATGTCATCAGCATACGAGTGAGATGTTGTAATATTAACTGCATCAGGGTATGGTCTTTTATTTTCTTTTGCTAGCACTTGTAGTGTCCGCATTGCGCAATTTATGCGAAAGAAACGGTTAAAAGTTCACAATCACACGGATCCTTTTCAGGTTTCTTTCGAAAAGGAATTCTTTGGAAAAGTGTATATGAAGGGTATGTTCGTATTTACACATTTTATCAATGGCGATATTAAATACGTAATGAAGGAACGGCCATCTTAAAATAAGGTCAGTTATATCGCCCTGCAGAATTGGGACTGAGTACAGCATGTCATTGAGATTATAGCCATTTGATTTGGCTGGGGACGTTAAAAGCTACACGTAATTTAGTAGAAGTATTTTGTGGTTTAAATACTGCATGATAGGGTACTTAGTTATGGGGAAATTTTGCTCAGGATTTACCTTAATCATATGATTTAAAACTTCATATTCCATGATAATTTTATCATAAGCCTTCTTGAGTTCGGAATTATGTGAAAGCCGGCCCTCTTATTGCAGGCATCGCGCTAGAGCAATAAATCAGGGTACCCCTTGAGCTAGCTTATTTGGATATTCCATTCGGAACGGTGCACTGTCAACATCTTCGCGGGTGTTTTTGGGGAAAAACCTTTCAGTAGGTATCCTCTTCTGATTTTACGAGTGTTTTAGAGACTTCTTCTAGTTCTCAGAGTCGCTATAATTGGTTGTTAAGATCAATAGATATGAAAATTGATGAAACAGATTGCTGAGGTCTATAACTATCAACCTTGCCTGTTACTATCCAACCAAAGACACTATTCCGAGCTAAGAGGGAGCGTTGTAAATCCTTTCTAATTAAATCTAGTATTATTTGTGTGTACACGTCACCTCTTAGCAGTAAATCAACTTGGGGTGCCTTATGAATAATCAGCTAAAGGCAAATGGGACAATGAAAAATTCTTAATTCAATGAAATGGTGCTGTCTAAACTAATGGGTCAACACGAGAGGCAATCTGAATAGCGCAAGTACAAGTTCGAAATTATTTCAGATAGTGTTCCGAACAGAGACAAGCTTGTAAGGAAGCGTTTTGTTTCCTTACCGATAATAAATCTGTCCGCACAAGTGCCTACCCTTAGACCCCAAAAACAGTATGTCTGGGTTGTCCCCAACCAAGAGACACGTCTTCTCTCCGTACGTCAGCATAAGATTATCCTTCTTCCACATAAACCGTTCAATTCAATGTTTAAAAAAAGGAAAGAAAGGAAATTATATACACCACTCACACACTTATATACTATAGCTTCAGAAAATGTGCCTAACCATTAAAGGTATACAAATGTATAAAATGTATGAGATATATGAAATGTATAAATGTATATATAGTAGAACAAATATAAACAATATGCATACCTAACGCTTCTGACAGATTGTAAAAGTCATAGCGAGGCTAGCATTCACATATCTAACCATACGATTTGGTACCTGGCTTAGCATTTTACAAAATCATACTGAAATTAGCAATATCAATAAAACAGACAGAAGGATAGGCATACAAACAAACATCGCGATAGGAAAAAAATAAGATAGCTTATAGATATGATGCATATCACATGAAGACATGCTCAACGGTTTATAAAATCATACGAGTTGGTACGTAAGGTAGTATTACGCTAAGATATAAGTAAGAGAAGCATTTTTATACAAGTCAGAGCTGAGATTGTAACATAGATCAAACCTAAGTTAGCATACAGATGTGTAAGAATATCGTTACAATGCAATAGTAAGTGAGTATAGTCTAAAACATGCATGTAACGGAACAGCGATGGTGATCGCAACTGCAAAAGAGCGTGTCGCACCACACTCAGCCTTTCAGTTGTGTGGCAGCAGCCAATGGTAAGTGATCACGGACATAACTAGTTGACTTTTACTTTAGAGTTTTTTTTAACTCTACGGATAGGGGACGGTCGGTGTGGCTTCACCGTCATCCCTGAATGACTCATAGGACAGCTAGCTCTACGCATAGGGGGTAGTCGGTGTGGCCTCGGCGTCACCCCTGTAGGCCGAGGCTAGCTGCTACAACATCCGCGACGTATTCTTTTCTTTTACAGAAACTTGTGATACGGAAACATGGAAAAGTAAATATAATAAAAATTGTTCGGAACGAATAAGAAATATTAAAACGTTAAAGAAGGGTCGGATCGCCACGCTGGTTTTTTTCCTCCCACTCCCCTTAAAATCGCTTATCCATTATCAGTTCCACAGAAGTAAATAAATAGAAACGCAAGAACAAAACCGAAGGTCCAAATTTTTTTTAATACAAATTTTCTTGGAAAGAGTCCTGGATTGGCTGAATACACCCTGCCCAAGAAAACTCGTTACAAGCTCTTCCAGAAATTGCTAAAATTTTTGATCTAGCACATTGGTTGACTTCTGGAACAATAGTAGCAAAAATCATCGTGCAGAAAATTCGACAAGACAATACAGATTGGGATGAAGCAATAAACCCGTTAATTCTTTCCCGTGGCATGCTTTTATTGATGATTATGCTTACCTCGAAAATATAACCGCGCCTAGGTATACTAGTCACCATCCAAACTTTAAAATTGAGTTACAAGTATTTTGTGACGCTTCGGAAAAAAGCAATGACATCCCTTTGTATCGGTACGGAAAACCAATCCGGAAACGGATAAAAACATTTACTAACGGCTAAAACTAGAATACCCCATTAAATTTACAACGTTACCACATAGTGTTTCTGTGCTTCGTCACAAAGTCAATTCGTCTTGAAGCTGCAACTGATATGCCCGCACAAGCTTTTTTGGCTGCCTTTGCTCGTTTCTTTTCCCGTCTCTATTTGGATAACGATAATACCTTAGTTGGCGCCTCCCGTTTATTAAAGCGAAAAGCGTGACAATTCATGGAGAATATAAAATCTCAAATGATTCTATCCAGCTCTTTTGAATCGTCAGACTGGCATTTTATTCCTCCGGGAGTACCGCATATGGGAAGCTGAAGTAAAAAGTGCTAAAACTCATCTGAAACAAATATCCGTGGCGCAAAGCTTTACTTTCGAAGAATTTACAACAATGCTGATTAGAATCGAAGGATGTTTAAACTTTAAACCCTTACGCTCTATGGGTGACGATCCTAATGATCTCATTTCAGTAACGCCAGGTGATTTCCTCCTGTGGAATGGAATTTTTACTCCCGCGGGTCCGAAAGTTTCTGACATGCGATTAAGTTGTGCTAATACATGGCATAAATTAAAGACCTTGCATCATCCTTTTGCACGAAGATGGAAGGAGAACTGTCTAAACGAACTTCATAAAAGATATAAATGCAAGAGTCCCCACGGGAACGTTAAAACGGGAGATATGGTCGTAATTCGGAACGATAACCTACCAACTAATTGTTGGTGATTGAGTCGCGTTTTAAGAACAAAGGTCACGGTAATAACATTCGTGTTATAGACATCTAATGATACTCTTGAACGGCCTACCACGAAATTAGCCCTTCTATCAGATTTTCTATGATGTTCCACATTAATTATTCTCTTTTTTTAATAGATATACCGAAGAAGCGTTCACTCTCCACCGATTCTTCGTTGTCCATTGTAAAGAATAGGTATTCTCCGCTGCTTATAAGCGAATTCATTGTAATTTCATTTGTGCGGATTGGGTTGAACTTTTTGCCTCTGTAGAACAATATACGATCTGTTTTGCTCTTGATTTATTGAATTTTCTTTTTCTGAATACATTTTGTTGTTCTCCTCTTCTCCTTTTTTTTTTTGTTCATGGACGTAGTGGTCTTTTGGAATTTTTTAGTGGTATACTTCACTTTTTTTGTTTTGTTGATGGTTAACTAACTATCTTATATGTAGAAACTACTATGCAGAAAAAATGCTTAATGATTTTCTTTTTTCGTTTGTGGTCCTTTTCTGCAAAAGGTCCCACTTCCCAGCATTAATTAAGGTTTTTGTTTTTGCTAAGCGATGGTTCCTTTCACTGAATACTTTTTTTTCTAAAGGATTCTATCGACTGCGCCAGTTTAATAATCGATATGATGAAACAAGCTTATTAAAAGTTTATTCAATCAAGAATTCTTACAGACTAACAATTAACTGTCTAACAGCTAACTTATTTGTAAAGTCAGCATTTACAAAATTTATAAATAATATTACTTCCATACGCCTATTTTTACTACAGTACATTAACTTTATTTCTTTAACTAAAGTTGTTACATTAATTTTAAGTGATCTATTTTAATGTGTTAATGAACTCCTCGACTTTTGTTCTTGCTGTACTTGGATGAGACAAATCTTGCAGTTGCTCCCGTGTCTGCTCTTGCTGTTACGGCGACCCCAGCTAGAATATCGCTAGTAGTTAAGCGAACTGTTTCAAATTGCAATCCGGTTTTGATTTCTTTTGACATTTTAACATGTGTCTTATCGGCAAGATACGTTTGAAATGGGGCCCACGGTTCATCGTGCACGGTGAGCCACCTGACCGTTTCCCTGGTTTTGTGCTACCCCATTCGTTTATTGCTGAAGCCTTCTAGGCTGTTCACGTTGGCAACAGTCTTCCTTGTCGTGCAATGTTTCCCACAATTCCGACAAAATATTGTGATTGAATTTCGACAATCTTTACGCCAATGTCCGGCCTGTCTGCTTTGTAACATAGTTTTTTTACTGCGCCGTTCACGTTTTGGAGCTCCAAATAGATCTCGATGTTGTTCTTTCTCTTCTTGCGTATTTATTACCGGATTCTTTTCTAAGTAGTCTGGCATCTCAACTAATTCGAGTAATTCTATACTGGCGGGCTAACTGTGTCTCCTTTCGACATATTTGTCATTGCAGTTGCAATGCTTACAATTTATACCCAACAAATTTGCTTAAGGTTTTATTGAAACGTTTAATTGTTATCAAATCGACGAACAAAAGTAAATAATTCCGATACTTAAGCGTTGAAGATAGAAGTTAATTCATGACCACTCGTCTTATATCTTTATTTTGACTGTCTTCAATGTTATAGCCTCAGCGGATAATCACTTGTGAAGCTTATTATTTTCCCTTTGGTACAAAAATTTATCTTTAATTGAGTGATGCCGGGGTAGCCTCAATGGCTGTTTCAGACGTCCATACGTTTTATTTTTCATTAAAAGTGAACTTTATTTTTATAAAAAAAAGGAAAAGTGAAGAATCCATTAAGCTAAGAAATTTTTTACCACGACAGTAGCTCATTAACACAACTAACTGTTCTTAAAGAAAATTTAATATAAACAAAACGCCAGAAAAATACGATTATTTATTCAAGTTTTTAATAATTGGCAGCGCTGGTAGTGGCAAAAGTTGTTTGTTGCATCATTTCATTGAAAACAAATTTAAAGACGATAGTTCTCATACAATTGGGGAGGAATTTGGTTCACGCATTGTAAATGTTGGTGGGAAACCGGTGAAATTACAAATATGGGACACCGCTGGACAAGAAAGGTTTCGTTCGGTAACGCGTTCATATTATCGAGAGACAGCGGGATCTTTGTTGGTATACGATACGACGTCACGAGATTGAACAATTGGTTAAATGATGCCCGCATCTTAGCCAGCCTTAATATTGTCATATTATTAGTGGGCAATAAGAAAGATTTGGAAGAGGCAAGAGACGTGACATTTCTGGAGGCCTGCACTTTTGCTCAAGAAAATGAGCTTATCTTTTTGAAAGCAAGTGCAAAGACTGGCGAAAATGTTGAAGAAGCCTTGTAATCAAAGTAATAATTGGTGCTATATACTCGCCTTTATTACTTGGTGAAATAAGCTTTAATGTCCCTAACCGCTTCTCTAGGCACTTTATCTTGGTTAAGCTTAGTCAGTGTAATATAATTCGCTCAGAGTAGTTTGCAAGAACCTAAATGACGTCTTTCACTTATTCTCGTTATCGGACTCTTTAAAGTCCATTAAATCAACATTGCTTAATACGCGCGATTTACCTATGTCTTACTTAAACTAGCTTTCATCCTTAAAAGTCGTTACGATTGGAAAATGAATTGGTGTTAAGTATTATCGGTTGCCAGGCTTATGCATGTTTGCGATGGCTTAGGGGTTCATTTGCAATTTTGTCCTGTACCGGTTGTAAGTGTGCTCCTATGCTGATAGTGTACATGCTTTTTTTTCTTTTTTCTTTTTTCTTTTTCTTTTCTTCTTATTTGTTTTATTATGCTTATACTCAATTTTATTGTTAATTAATATAAGTTTTGCATTAAAAGCCAATTGAACTCGACTGTTATTTGTTTAGTCGAGTTTCATGTATAAGTATAATTAAAATAAATAAATAAAATAAGGAAACCCTAATCTCAGTTGACGTTATAATTCGACTCTTGTTTATTAATTCACTTATGTTATTAAAGCCTAGCAGCTAAATATTAAAATTATAATACCTATACTTAATGTAAATAATAATCGATTGTCAGTTATCCACAGACAGACACATATCATGAGATCCTAACGGATGATGGCGGATTTTCCTTTCTTTTATGTCTTACCTCTACGGCGGTTCAGTCAGGTAGAAGGAAATCGGAAGTCGCCTACTTCTTGTCTATACTTTTGTTCGAACACGAATCGGTTAGTTGATCACATTCGAAGTATTTCAAGTTAGTTCTTTCGAATTTGATATTCCCATTCCATTCCGTTCTTACTTATACACTTACTTACTATGGCTTCCCCGTAATACTCATAAGAGAATAACAAACTGCCTATTACAAAAAAAAATGTGTCGAAAATAAAATATGCCTATCGTATTTTAAACATATAAGAAACTTATAACTACTAGGTATTAGATATTAGGATTAAAAGTTAATCTCAATATCGGATTCTTTACAGTCTTACCAAAAATCTTTGATTAATACGCGCGATTTGCCCATGTCGTATTGAGATTAACTGAAAGACATCATTTAGGTTTCTGCTAACCACTCTAAACGTGAAGAAAACGTTAAGACAGGAATAAATCTACGTTTCTCAAGTGAAGCAATCGGTTATGCCCACACAAAGATGTGAGTAATTAAACTTTATTTTTTTCATTTTCTTGAGACTTTATGCTTATATATCATAAGCCAAACAAAACAGAATGTTTAAAGCTATTTTGTACACTCCTCAAATGAAGATATATTATCCGCCCAAAAACGTGTTAATTTTAAAATGAATCTGGAAGACGCCGCGATTAATTTTTACTTAAAAATACTTATGATATGGGTATCAAATAAAAGAACTTGGGGAACAGAATTCGAAAAACACAGTAAAGGGTTTGCGAAATTCGACCCCCGACGAATATAACTTTCTCACACACAACGAGCACCATGTAACCGAATTATTTAAATCGATTTGAAGCTGATACGATTGCGATTCCAAAGAGAAGAAAGAAAACAGTTTAACATCGTCAGTACATATTAATATATGGCTGGATCTAATCACCGAGAGATAATCATTAATATATACAGTAAATAAAACAGGCTTAATTGGCGCCTTTAGGGGACGCCAGACGTCAAGGGAAATTCATCCGACGTGAGATTAAGCAGAACCCCGAATGATCTGTCATGAAGACAAGAACTTGTCCATTTCACTTAGTACAAAGACAAGCCAATGCGCTAGAACTTGAAGATCAGTACAATAACAACTAAGTCAAACGCATTATTAAAATCAGTACATATCACATCCGTGCGAAACCCACACGAAAAAGCCTTGCAAACTTGGCAAGTAAACTTTAAGATATTCGTAACAGTTGATCTTCCTTTTGGAACGCCACACTGGAATGAAGAAATATAACATGTGGTAGTAAAAGCGAAATGATGAGTAACAGTTCGCTCAAACAATTTACAGTTCTCTAGGTGATCTTTGCTTCCATATTTGTGAAGTAGAATAAGAACAATTAGCTTCCAACGCAAAGGAAAAAGATCAGATTTCAAAGACTGATCAAAAAAATTTGAAATAACACCACATAGCTCAATAGAGCATGATTTAAGTAAATATAATGGAATCCTACCACATTCAGGCGCACAACTATATTTTAGAGACCTCAACCCATGTAAAACGTCGTTTTCTGAAATGGCCAAGTCAGGAGTCGAAACCGAATTAATGATCTGATATGGATAGTTAACAATTAAATCGGAACAACTGTTAAAAAATTTTATCGGAAGTATTCAGCAAAGCTTTTGCGTCTTAACTATCACTAGAGGACTCGAAAGAAACATGCGAGCGATATACGGATTTTTACCTTTGGGATTGACAAACTTAAAAAAGTATTTAGGATTAACAAGCAGTGAAGATGTTATCGACTGAATGTATCTGCAATAACATAAGTGCTTGAGGTAGCTAAATCTATGCCTTGCAGCAAAATGGCTCAATTTTATAAATTTTTTGGAAAGTTTTTTTATTATTTTTGTAATATTTAGTTCTCTTGTTAAGCAATGGCGAGCACTTGCTTCGAAGGCGAGGCTCTCCGATCAGAACGGGGGCAAAAATAGATTGGGTTAATACATTACAGAAGAGTGACAGTAGAGTCCCAACATTCCCAACAGAAAAATTCAGCACAATGTGTAAAAGATGACGATGATGATGATGATGAAGCAGTAACATATTGTCTTTATTAAATCTTAATGTTTATTTGGAGAAATTGAATTTCTCGCGTTAGAGTGGTTCGACGGACCATCGCGCCAAAAATGAAAGGAAATACAAATTACTGGATGATACGGATGCTCGGATAAACTAAAAGATGGACAGAGATCTACCGCTATCTGCGAAAATATACAAAACAGGGATCAAAGTCTGTCTTCACAATTGAGAGTACGGTTGTATTGAAGTAAATTGTGATCAGATTATTCATTGCAAAACGCGATGTCAGATCCTCTTATTTATTTCTTTTTCTTTATTTAAAAAAAAAAAAAGTCCATATCCTTGTATTTCTTTTTATTTTGAACTATCACGAAAATCTCACATACCTTTGTTTTCATTTTTTTTTTCTGTCATTCGCAGTCACTCTTGTTCTTATTAATATATTACGTGCCGTATACTGCACGATCCCATTATTTCGTGTTAAACAGGCAGCGGTGGGTTTCACATTTGGTTGCAAAACTTGCGGTTTTTTGCTTTGCTTACAAATCTTGACAAATGCCACATTAAGGTAGTTTAAAGTTTTCCGTGTTTTAACTGTCTATGCATTGTACGCCAAATAGTGGCGGTTTTTCTTTTCTTGGTTTGAGCATAAAATTAGTTGTGACGTCATTAGTAATTTATAAAGGCACAATGGTGGCTTTTATTTACTCAATATATGTTCTCTTTTTTTAAAATTTTTAAGTCGATATCTCTTTCGGGCTTTCACTGTCGCGTCCATGCATTTCTCATTTCATTGGTCCCTTTTTTGTGTTATGCATTCCACTTTCCAATTTTTAAAACAGCTCACGTTATTATACCCTACACCACCTTAGTGCAGTCGTATGTAGAAGCAGAATGGCTTAAAATAAACCCACCTTTTGTTATACCGATCGATAAAGAATCGTTATTTGAATTGATCTAAGCATGTCTGCCCGTCTACCCGTGTGATGACCGTCCATGTAAATTTGCGTTCAAGCTACAGTTTGCAATTTTTGAGATATTTTAATATAATTGTTACCCATATAACGCCTTATTCTAAAGAGTTGTGATATGGAAAAACATTTTAATTTTCAAAATTTTTTGACAAAAGTGACTAAGTAGTAGTATTTCGGCATTCTAAATTGGTATTAAAACTTTGGATCGGCTCAATTCTTCATGATGAAAATTATATCGTAATAGTAATTTCACATAAAAAAATTAACTATGTCAAATTTGGACCATCTCGGCCTATATTTTAAATCCTATCCTATTAACGATTTTACGCGAATCTTGATCCTTTATAGAGTAGAAAGTTTTAAAATGTGGTGATGACAATTGACCAATAATATTATAATAATTTCATACAAAAATTAACTCTACAAAATTTGGACAATCTACGCGTTTTTGTGGGTTCTCTCCTATGTAAGGATTAAATTTATACTACAGGTTGCGTTTTGGGCCACCTACTTGAAAAATTGCCTCTATATAGAAAGAGAATACAAATTTGTGCTCTAGAAAAAAATTATTCAGTTAGACAATGTAGTGTAGGGTATCTAATTGTCGGCCTTGCCCGACTATAATATTCTTACTTGTTTTTAAATTAAAATTGTTAAGTTGTTTAAATATGTGCTATCGAATCATGCTTTAAGCTACAATCTTGTTTGATAAGTTTTATATTAATAATTTTCCTTTTTCAATATTTCACATTTTGTGCCACCAAGGAATTTTTTACTTTCGACAAGCTAAGGTAATATATTCCTTTCGCATAGAGGAGAATCTTCGATCACTTTACCTATAGTAGTCCACTCTTTCGTGCAAAGATTCTTCCGAGCCTCTTCTGATGGCTGTCCGTCGTGCGACGAATTTCCTTAACCGGAACTACACTATCTAATTTTTCTTATTCTCTTTTACTATTTATATGCAAATAATATGTCCCCGCGGTTGTGGGGAACTTTCTTTGTCTTGCTGGTATGTACGTAGAGTAGCTCGTCGGGCTATCCAGGCATCGAAAACGGCTTTAAAATAGTATATAATTTACCCTCCGATTGAAGCTTAGCCCAATAAATTACCAAAACTCGTGTATTTTGCTTTTAAAAATCTACAAAACCTTTATTATATCCAATTCAGTCTTATTGACTAAGGGAGATCTAAGATATGCTAATAGAATACATGAATCCTAATGATCTACGCTGCGCTAACGTTCACCATATTAGTAAAGCTTTCTAGGGAACAATGAGGCGCTCATAAAATTTAGCCATGTCCTTAGTTAGATTGCTCGTGTTCCAATCTAACGTCTCAATTTCTCAAGTTAGTCTTCCCATGTTTACTGTTTATGCAAACATTTACGGGTTACTAAACTAACGCCCACCCAGCACGACGGCTTCAGTCAGAGAGAGAGAGAAAATGCTCTTTACATTTCGTCTAAACATATGTGCCATGAACTGCGTTGCCCATTGGGTTCATAATCACTTGTGAAATCAGCTGATATGTTAATCATTTCGATCAATTTATAATTAATACATTTCCGACAATCTGGTAATTTCCTAAAAATATATGTAAGTACATTTACAAAGAAAGAGAAATAAGTGAGAGGATAAACAAATTGATGTGTACAAAACCATAATGTAATATAATGTCTACGAAATTAAAAAAAAAGGTGGAAAAAGTTTTGCATTATATCGCTATCCTTCTTTGCATATGTTTACATTTCAGGTCATGAAGTAGGATATGATCACTTTAATACGCAAATATTGCTAGCGAAATGTTTCGTCTTATAATATTGTTTTTGCGGTTTATTATACGTAATATCCGCCTGGGTGGCCGAGTAGGCAAGAGTCTCGACTAGCAACTCAATGGTCGTGGGTTCGAATCTCAAGTGCGGTAGAGTTTTTAATAAAGGCGGATAGCTTTAGATGCTAGTGCTTTTTAGGAGTTTAGTCTTACAATTTATTTCTATGGCGAAATTAATAATAATAATAATATACGTAATAGTTTTGCGGTGCAAGACTTTATTTTTAGAACATTCGTCAATTTAATTTTGCAAGCTCTAAGCTAAGTGCAAATTTTAATATGGGTCTCTTGTTATTTATTTATTTATTTTATTTATTCCACTTATACTAGGAACTCAACTAAACAAATAACAGTCGAGTTCAATTGGCTCTTAATGCAAAACTAATATAAATTAATTAACAATAAAATTGAGTATAAGCATAATAAAACAAATAAGAAGAAAAGAAAAAGAAAAAAGAAAAAAAAGCATGTACACTATCAGCATAGGAGCACACTTACAACCGGTACAGGACCAAATTGCAAATGAACCCCTAAGCCGTCGCAAACATGCATAAGCCTGGCAACCGATAATAAATTGACAATAATTCACTTTCGAAACGTAAGGACTTTTTAAGGATAAAAGCTAGTTTAAATACGACATAAGTAAATCGCGCTTATTAAGCAATGTTGCTTTAATGGACTTTAAAGAGTCCGATAACGAGAATAAGTGGTAGACGTCATTTAGGTTCTTGCAAACGACTCTGAGCGGATTGAACAGCTCATAATTAAATTTATGAATAAGTAAACGAAAGAATTGGATACGTTAGATAAGTTTGGTCTTAGGAATCTTATAATATAACATCCTAAAAGACCATGGACGCATTGGTCAAATTAGGTTTCGCGGCAGCTTTGCCAATTAACTTTTAGAATTGGCAGAAACTCCGAAGTGAAAATTTACTTTGATTGAATCTAATTATTATTTGTTTATACAAAAAGTATAACTTATTCTAAAATAGAACTACAGGTAATGTTTACTATATGCCTACCAGTAGTTAAAACAAGGCAATAAAGCAAATGCTTATGATAATAAAAAAAATATAAATGCTTATGCTAATATGAATACTTAAAAGTAGATATGCTGATTACGATTATACTAAAATTAAAGTCTAAGTGAAACATAGGCTGACTAAGATTACACTTGGTGTTGGTTGGCATATTAAAGCATGTTAAATACTGTTTGCATTTGCGTATCCGAACTAATGTACACCTGATGTTACTAACGTAACGGTTTCCATAGCTACCTTCTAGACACTTTATTGTTACGGGGGAAGCATCCTTTTGTTTGTTCCGTAGAATATTTCAGAATTTACACTTTATGCACCTTGTTGAAGTAAGAAAGGAATCTTTTCGTTTTCCTTTCAATGCAGTATAATCGAGAACACACACGGTGACGATATCTTAAATCTTGAAGTATAGTTAAGTGATTCATGCCGAAGCTACCACCTACCTCCCGAATGAAGAAGAAGGTGAGCGCAAGTCCAACGTGTGACTTTGCTTCCACACAATACATTGCCCCTTCATCTTCTGAAGAAAAAATTATAACAACATTATAATAAAAAAACCAATATGATTCTTTCCATTGCCTGTACATATGCTCTGACAAAATAGTGTCTGCAATTTCCTTTGTATTTATTGAAATGATGTCGTATCTATTTTAACGTACGGGATTTATACATCTAATGTAGTATGTTTCTTAACCCTTTGTCCCGGTGTTTAATATTACATTTATTGGTTGTATTTATTGTATTGTTACGGAAATCCTAAATCCAATACATTCCAGCTAAGTAATTTTCCCAAATTATAATTTCCTTAAAGACGGAAAAACAAAATGCACATTCGCAGAGCGTCATGCAGCTGCCGGCTGATGAAAACAATTAGCGGAAAAGCAGACAGGCATTAAAAATGAAGCCATGAATCTGGGCATAGTAATATGCTTGTAAAAATGTATATAAATAGAATATTTGTGGAAGGAAGGGTCAGTAGAAAAAGATTATTTGGGTTGAGCAGTCGAAAGTGTTGCCAAAAATAAAGTGTGCATAATCCTATACTTAAGGAATACAATTTTAAATAAAAAAATTTTGAAGTGTATTTCTTTTGAACAGAATATTCACAATCCAGTGATACGGACTGTATCTTAGAAAAGCGTTTGCTCTATATGTTTCTCGTATAAACAATTCATAATTTATCTTTTGTTATATCGTACGGTTTGGATTAATTGTTATGAACTCCTTTTGGCAAATTGTTAATGCTAATACTGGAGTTTAGTCTTTTTCTTGCAATGATTTCGTAGAATCCAACATATGATTTTAGGTTCATTTTTCTATTTTTGTTTTTCAATAAAACGAAGGACTGATCTGTTTAGAATTGTTTTTTAAGGTTATTTTATTTTTCTCTATATCTATTGTACGCCAAAACGCAGTAGTCGTTCTTGGGGATGGGATGTGCTATCACAAAATTCCTTTATTCGCACTGTTCTTTTTTGTTTTGATACTTTCAAATTACATTTTTCTTAAATTGTTCACATCAAACAGATATGCAATCCAAAATGTCAAGCTGGAAAGACAACAATTGGGCTATGTAATTCTGATTAGTCGAATTACCTTTTTTATTTTTATTATTTTCCGTTCATTTTTGCTCTCTTGTTACAACATTTATTCTCTTAGGCGTTAGGAGGTTTAAGGATTCAGAATTTATTTTTATCCATGACAATGCGTTCGCGTTTGTATAGCGGGAACTTTTCTAATAAATTACGTAAAAGCCGCAGTCAGATAAGTTTCTTCTAATTCCCATCATTTTAGATGTTGGGTTACTATGGACAAAAAGGAGATTAACGATCTGTGGTCTGTTATTACAATGAATTTCCATCCAAACAGATAAAGTCTGAAGAATTTTATGTTACAGTTTGTAACACAGGTGACGTATCATCTTCTCATTGATGCCCCGCGTTGGGCACCACTTTTATACGTAGCAGAATAGAATTTGTCTTGACAGTCCACTAATATATAAAGCTGTTTTCTACAAAAATTTATGGCAACGTTTGGGTGCCACTTGAAGAAGAATGCACGCTTATGAGGTACGTGCCATAGCTGAGCTAGCCAGTTGATGAGATGTTGGAGGAGTTATATAACTTGCTCACGGACACTCCTAGGGCGTTTACACAAGAAAATTTGCTCGTACTTGTCCCTTTACCGAATTAGAGACGGACCGAATTGTACCTAACCGATTGGGAGTTGCCATTGGGCCTGTTCTTCATCCAACCTTCCTATTGCTCTCCGTTCGACCTCGAGAATTTGCTTTGGGTTGACACCGAAGTTTGGGATCATTTCATTTAGTACTCATACCACCTGTGAAGTCAGAATGTAAAGTCAAAGTGTTTTGACTATTTGAATTTATTTATCAGCGTGTCCGAAGTGGACAGTAAACACTGTTTGCACGGTTTATTTAAATAACAATATGGTCAAGAGAGTAACCGGTTGGCAGGATTCGACCAAACGTTACGTCAGGTCGTACCAACTTTTTGTATTTGGTTCTTCCAGCACTTGTAACTGGAAGAAATCACTAAAAAACAGATAGCGATCAATTTAATATCAGATAGCACAAAGACGAATTTTATTGTCAAAAATACGGATTTTAAGTTATAATTCTTATAAACTAACTTAGAATTATTTTGCAGTAAATAAAGTCATAAAAAATTATGCACTTGCTTTTTTTGCGTTTATTTACTTCCAGCAATATGAGCAGCTTGAAGTGTGTCACAAAAATGCACTATAAGCAAATTAATATAAACGACGACACATTTCAAGGTCTGGATTATATACCAAACGATATTATTGTCTGTGGTCAGTACGAAACAGACAAACATACAAGTGACTGCGCAAATGCAAGTGCATGAACAATATTATGTCAATGAGTGCACATTCAACCAAACTTGATTGTGCAAAGCGAGAGTAACTATCAAGCGAAAATATATATTCAAATTAAACTAAATAGATTATAAGTAATATAGAATATTTTTATTTAAACTAAATACCACCTGTATTATTATATACTAATAATCGAAATATCGTATACTATGTTATATAGTAATAATCGAAATAATTACACATGTTTAAAAAAAAGTGAAATATATATATAATGTTCTATCATGAATATAATATTCATGATAGAACAAAAACCGAATGCATTAGCTGTTAATACTGATGTAGTGTATTGAAGCTCCTCAATCCAAAAATATCAGTGTTATGCTATATGCTACGCTACGTATTTTTTCCTGCATGGAAGTCTATGAGCACGAATCGCGACAACGTGTCCTAAATTGCAGGACTATCCGTCCTTGCTCTGCAAATGAACCAACTTATGATGGAAGTGGGCCATTGTCCGTAATGTAAATCTTCAAGTTCAAATTTTCATAAAGTTATGCTAGTAAGCACAAATTTTTTCTTCATAGACATAAGCAGGTTCCAGGCCAGCCATTTATTAGACCTCTTGATTGGGCTTTCTACCCCAGATTGTGCGAAATCTACGCATGGCTAGATGAACTCATCGATAGATTCCCCAAAATAGTTACTGGCTTCAATATCGGACGCTCGTATGAGGGCCGATTAATAAGGAGTATTAAAATCTCTTTTAAATCGGGAAAGAAAGCAATTTTTATTGAGTCAAATATTCACGCTCGAGAATGGATATTACTTATGTAGTTAAGGAAATATTATTTTCTCATAATCGGGATGTACGCACTATGGCTGAGAGCCTTGACTGGTATATCATACCTGTATTGAACGTTGACGGTTTTGTTTACTCACATAAGAAGGTACACATATGTTGCGTTTTATTTATAAAGTTGTACATTATGTTCGTTTCCTATTACGTTGCAGGAACGATTATGGCGGAAATCAAGAAGACCGGCAAGTCCCGATTGTCTAGGTACGGATTTAAATCGTAATTTCGGCTTTCTCTGGGGACGTAAGTAAAACACTGTACTTTTTCTAATCCCTAACGGCATTTATTTTGATCGTCCCAACTCATTAAAGAGAAACAGAGTGATCCTTGTTCTACTCAATATGCTGGCCCCCACGCTGAATCTGAACCGGAAATACAGCAATTAAAAAATTTTATTGATAGTATACCAGATGGTGTTCTTAAAATTTATGTAGGGCTACATTCGGCTGCACAATGCGTGCTCACACCCTGGACTCATACCAAAGAGCTCCCCGAACACTACGATCAAATGATGTTTGTAGCGAGGGCTTTCGCTAAAGCTTTAGCGACTCGTTTTGGTAGAAGATACAAATGCGGATCCAGCGCAAATGTTTTAAGTATATCAAATCGATTTTAACTATACTTAAAAAATGAATTGAATTTTTTGAAAAATTTAGAAAGATTTACCGGTGGGAGCAAAGACTGGGCTTATGCAGTCAAAGGTATACCAATATCTTTTACCATTGAGTTACCTGGTAAAGGAAGATGGTATCGTTTTGAATTGCCGGAGCAAATGATTTTACCCATAAGCATGGAACTTTTGGATGGATTTATTGGAATGATCGAAGCTGTAAAGGAACTTGGATATATATAATTGCAATTTAAGTGACGAAGAAATGTAAATAATTCTTGGAGGGTTGATTTTCGGTTAAAATTTGAAAGTAATTGAACGTATTAATAAAAGAGAAAAAGGGTCCAATATTTTGCCAACTTTATAACGCATTTTCCTGCCCCCACTGAATTTCTTTGGCTCTCAGAAATTGCTTGCACGGATTTATGTACTCATATACGCACTGTTTAAAAATGTAGTCGGGGAAGCATACGAACTGAAGTATACGTAATTATAGTCGTTTCGAAAAATTGCTTTAGTCGAAATTATTGCCATTTGTCAGCCTTTGATGGTGTCGGCTGAGACTATTAATAAACCAATTTCCACGAATTTTCATTTCAACAATAAATTCCTATTAAGATAAGGGTAGATATGATTAGCATCAGAGAGAGAAGAAAAGACCCTAGTGATAGTTGCGATCCGAGTAGTAGTTTCTTTTTATATGAGTATTAGGAAAGCATCAGTTTTAGCAGCCAAACGTCACGTAGCAACTGCCGCGGTGAATTCGTTCAGTACAAGCAGTCATCACAGTTCCACGAACATATATAGAAGTCGTAAGCGTGAGCTTAAAGTAAGTTCATCATACCATTTATCGTGAAATTTAAGCAATGCTGAGCACTAATCGGAAGTTATATGGATTGCAATTTAGGCGTGTATTCTTTGAGAACAGTTATCACAGTTGTATTTGCCGAATATCAAGACGAAACAACTATTAAAAGTGTTGACAACACAAGATAAAGCAAACTTTATGAAAATTGTTCGGAAGTCGCAAAGTCGACTGCTTAAAATTGTAGAATCTGATCGCATAAATATCTATTTGCCCAAAGCTTCCAGCGATGTAAACAATATGCGAAATAATGTCCGAAATTTGCTAAATCGAAGTAACGAACTGATTGCTTCGCCACTTAACAGGTACTAGGTTCAATAGTTTTGCTTAAATAGTCATGTAAACATTTCTTTTTTTTCCTTTCCAATTTTAAAGAACACTCTACATCTTAATTGTTTGTATTGAAATACGCTGCTGAATACGTACAGTGTTATGGGCGGTTTCTCGAAAAATCGAATGCC
>NW_024003562.1:214570-225573 GCF_014805625.2 Glossina fuscipes
GCCATCTACCGAAAAAATAATGGATTTCTTTTTCCCCAAACTAATATATATATTATTAAAAAAAAGCCCTTGTTTTTATTCCCACTTCAATCTTGGAAGCCATAACTGAGGACGAAATTTTTAGCTTGCTGCGTGTTGTTCTTGTCCAGAATAACGGTGCAACGAACATTTACTATATAAAATCGGCCCTGATGTTAAGATTTGTAAGCGTAACACAAATTGAAATTTTCAAAGTTCGAGGCCATCTTTCATTTTGACCATTCCTTTGACGGTAATATGATGTTGTATGGCCGAGTTTGGAATCAAACACTTTGACGAATTCTCTGTGTATAGAGAATTTAAACTGTCTGCCTTGATGCGATGTGATGTGAGTTGGAACAAATCTAGAAAAACAGACGTTGAGGAAAGGGTTAGCAACTGACCCTGCAGTTATATCTTCCAAAAACATGGCTTCCGGCCATCCTGTGAAGCTGTCAATACATGTAAGACAATATCTGTAATTTTTTGAGGAAGGTTGTGGACCAATCATGTCGATGGCGTTTTTCAGAAATGTTTACGTTACTGATTGGCGTTGTATGTCTCCCAATTTTTGATTTCTCGCAAGATATTGTGGGTGATCTTATTAAAAGTTAAAGTTTAAAGAAACAACAGTAATGTGAACTGTATTTTAATGTTAAATATGAGAATAATTTTATAAAAGGAATAAAACGCGAATAAACGATTTTGAGAAATAAAAAAATATTGTAAATTATTGCGTACTAAAGAAAGCATTTCATTGTGTGGCTATTTGCATTTTATTTTTGTTTTTTCCGAGATGTGCGATCATTTCTGACAAATAGAAAACAAAAACTGCAAAAACATGTCTAAGAACAGCCATCTCGTTGCCTCGATACTGTACGAAAATTTCAAGTGGATTGTATACATTATTTAATTAAGTCAACGTCATCACCATTTTTAACATTGGAAGAGTTACCCTACCGTCGTCATGTGAAGTTGCCCTTAAACATCATCTTATGAAATTTTTCGTTTATTTTTGTATGTTTGTAGTCATTGTTTTTGCATAATAGCGTAAGTTAATAGTCATATTATTATATATGTATTTCCCTTATTATATTTCTTTTACATACTTAATTAAATATATTTATTTCCTTCCAACGGTGGAAAATTTATATAAAAACAAATTTATTTATCTGTTTTATTTTTTTTAAAATAAACCAAAAATAAAAATGTCTCTTATCAATTATAAAAATAAAGAAAATTAAAAAAAAAATGTGGTAAAATTTTTTTGTTATGATGGGAAAAAAAATAAGGGGTCTTCGAATCAAACTTTGGGGTCTCCTATAGACATCAGGTAGAGCAGAGTATCGAATGGCCCCGGGCTGAAAGATTGTCCAAGTGACAAAATTTTTCCGCTATTATTGATAATTCAGTTATTTGCGTATTATATTTATGGATCTGTTAAGTCACTGTTCGTGATTACGTCCACACACACACTCACTTACTTGGCCTGCATGACGCTTTCTCTTCTTGTATTCAGAGAACATTTTTCAACGTGTTTTTATATTTTCGCGTTACACTACTGTTATTTATTATTTTACAATAAAAAAAACATTCAAAACTGGAAAGTGTATACGGATTAGTTCTTAATCTTTAAATTATACATATTATTCTCTTTAATACGCATTCACTTATAATGTTGTATATCACCCCATATCATCATCGTAAAAATGTTACTGCCTTTTACAATTTGCTTTCCGATAATGAATTGTCTCCATCCTAATTGTGTTCAAATCTAACTTGGACATATTTGTTGTATGTTGGCTTTGCGAGCCTACAACTTGTTTTGGTCCTCCTGCAAGAGCCATTGATGCATTGGATGTAAAAGGGCATTCATTGTTCGTGCTCCGATTGCGCAAGTAACGAAATTTAGTTTTGCTCTTTGTTTTTACAAACCAAGCAATACTTTGAGAACATATCCAACAACTTCACAGCATTTTGCGACAGTTTTAACAATCAACAAGACTTTTTGAATGAGTCTAAATTCAAAAACAGCTAAATCTTATCGCCAAGTTGTTTGTGAATGAACTACTCTCGCACGTCTCGTCTTGTCTAATAACTCTTAAGATCTTGTAAAAATATTAACGCTTTGGAGGGCGATTTGTTAGATCTGAGCGTTCCCAATAACTCGCCTAATCAAGGTCCAGCTCAGCCTACCGCTGCTCAACCTGGTGCAGCCCGCCTTTTGTCACACTTACTCACTAACCCATTGCCTGCACGTACCAAGCAGGGTGTCGGAGATTTTCCGGAGAAAAGCCTTGTCAACGTAGTTAACTGTTTGTATCCCCGAGAAAATGGATTTTTCTATCAAAGCTTGGTACGGCTTCTAGCGTAGATGATGTTAAAGGACGTTTAGGATAAGCTTTTGGAGCTCATTGAGCTTACCCTAAAGACTACAGCTCAGACGGGCAATCTGACAGGTGATCCCGCTTTGTTTGTCTCTGCAAACTTATGCTTGCAACTAGAATAGCTGCAGTGTTATTGCTTCTTGTTTTATTGTTAATTATTTTATTTTAATTTAATGTAAGCATATTCATCACAATGTACTTTAATATAATTCTAGTTAATAATAATTCTAGTTAATAATAATAATATTTAAGTTTATCATCACAACGTAAAGATCGATCTACGCTAATGTACGTCTAGCTACAGCCTCATTTTGTCGTAATTTTATCGTTAATGCAGTTTAGCCTATGATCTAGTTTAACGAATAAACTAGCTTTAATTAACTCTGGAATATTCTGGCCAATACAGTAGCCCAAGTTCATTTATGTTAAGCCATATAATAAACAATTTTGATAATTAACAATCAATAATTATTCAGCTATAAGAGGGAGCAAACAACAAAGGCTGCTGTCGAAAATCAAATAACAAAATAAAACTTTGTAAGCTAGCGATTGATAGCGAAGACTGTGTTATGACCTGGCGAATCCCAAGTACATTAGAGAAAGATACTAGCACCAAGTTGCTGGATTTTTCTTCTCACTTTAATGTATGGAAAAACAATGAATGCCAAAATTCCAAAAAATTTAGTCTAGAATCACAAAAGAGGGAAAAAAATAAATTGAAACAAAATAACAACTTCAAACTAAGGGCAATTGCCAAGATTTTAAAAACAAAACAATGTGAAAATGAAATGCAAATGTTGTTGAACATATTAACTCCAGAATCCAAGAAAAGAAATAGTCGGGACCAAAGACAGCAACACCAAATCCGCTGCAAACAGGAGAGGGATAGAAATACAATCGAAAGACTCCTTCCACGAAACAATAGAACGTCATTGACCCGAAGCAACAAAAACTTTCACTGTTAGCATGCCATAAATCGTGGTAGAGTTTTTCAAAACTGCTTTAAATCCCACTACCAACTTTGATAGTAGAGCTGAAAACTTACCAAGCTTCTTAGACGTAATAAGACTTGTAGATACCATCAAAGAAACCAATGAAAAGGTGGCCATCTTACTAGTGAATACTAAACTTAAAGATGCCTTATAAGTGAGAATAATACACTGACAAAAGTAATCACATCGCTAAGTAAAATCGTAATCAGTAGAAGTCATAACAGCCAAACTAATGAATCAATAGCAAAGAAATAAGACAGAAAACCAATACACAAAGAAGATAGAAGGCCTAACCAAGACACTGGAAGGAGTACACATTACGATTGTACTGACAAACAATCTCGCCAACAAATACAGCACCAAAGTCACGAAACGAAAGAACTCTGCATTGAGAGGACAAGCAACAAGATTGACTAGAATGACGAAGACAAGGCAGTCGGGGACAGAAGCGCAATAAAGTCAAGCGATTAACGATGTATCGTCTACCTTTTAAAAAAATATTGTATAACTATTGAATATTTTGAGCAATTTTGACTAAACAAATGAAAATGTTCAAAAACGGAATAAAAAAAAGAAAAAAAAAACGTTCACGCCATTATGCAAGAAAAAAAAAAATTTTAAAAAGACAATAAAAGACGTTCAGAAGTACGGTAAATAGATTGAAAAAGTGTATATATGTTAAAATTTTATATAAAATGAAGTCTTAAAAACGTAAGGGGTATATTACCGAGAGAAGTTTATAAATGTAATAAGTTAAAAAAAAGGTTAAAAATGTTGAGACTCAATATAAAAGGAAAAGTAATATATAAAGATAAAAACTAGAAACAAATAGACATACAGCTGTTTATTTAATACGCTGGACTTTAGATAAACCTTTTACTAAAAGAAAAACGAAAGAAAAAGAAATATAAGGAGAAAAATAGAAATAAAAGAAAAGAAAATTACATACCTATCTTTTCTAAGTTAAAAACAACAAGTATACGAACAAAAAAAAAAAAAAAGACGAAGGGAATGATTAAAAGCCCATCATCAATATCATAATCTAGAGACTGGTGCCAAATACATAGTGTCGTTTTGCCAACCGGACTATGGAAGTAAGAGATGGTGCTGCCTGAAGCAGTTAGAGGATTTGAACATGTAAGCAAGATGATCATGTCCGTTGTCTAAATTGAAGGTATCGGTTCGCAAATATGAGGTGAATATGTGTGTGTATGTGTATGTAACCATAGACAATAACTTAATAGACCGACAAATACATAGACAAAGACTAACGTACAGGAGGACAATGTCGACGGACAGTAGGACCGTTATGTAACGTCATGCCGTTGGTGATATTTTATTTACTTCACAACCTTTTTTGGAAAATGTAGCTTGGCTAATAAGAGAGAGAAAAGAAATTCAGCCTCAGATTTAAATGGATTACAAATTCCAGAATTACAAAAATTATAAATAGATAAATCGGTTTCTAAATTGATGAAATATGCCTTAGTTGGATCGTCCATATCTGAATATGACAGTCCGTTTCTATTAGTACCAACAAAAGCCGTTACCAAACACTAAAGAGAAAAAAAAGCGTTTAGTAGCGAATTGTCGCCGAGTCAACAGAAAACTGCTAACAGATAAGTTTCCGCTTCCGACAATAGAAGGCATTCTTGACCAATTAGAAAGAGCGAAATACTTCTCGTTTCTTGCACTAAAGTCTGGATATCATTAAATCAAATTTAAAGAGAAATCGCGGAAATATAACTTTCTTCTCACAAATATTTCTCTATATGAATGATTTATTAGGAACAGTAACGCGAAACATATGGTCAAAAAGTTAAGAGATATCTTCGAACTATGCAGCCGACACAATTTGATACTAAATAGAAAAAAATGTTCTTTGTTCATGCGTCCGGTTGTAAAACAAAAGATTTGTTGGAACGAATGTGATTTAATTGTACCTGTGGCTGCGTTTGCGGCTTGGTTCTTTCTCTCTGATTGTAGTTTTGTAATGCCAGTATCATGGTAGAATAATCGTTGTGCCGTTGAAGCCGTGTGTAGGAACTTCCTTTTAACCAATTGTCATATTATAGTCAACATTTAGTTCTATTAACTTTCCTACAAAATTCATCCTTTCATGAACTTTCGTCAGTTTAGCAACTCTACGCGCACGTTCTACGTTGCGTTTGAATTCTTTGCAAGAAATATTACAATTTCTTAGTGTATCCTTTAGCTTTTTTGCTTTATTCGAGTCTAATGTATAAAAATGTTTAAAGGAATAAAGTAATTTAATCTATATGAAATATATCAATCTTTTACGTGAAATTCAATTTAGTTTTGTGCATTCAACAACTAGAGCTCTTGATAAAGTCTCTCTTTTTTGTTAATCTGTGCTTACAATTTGTTTTGCTTTCCCTCTATATTGAGAGTGTTAACGGAAGTGAGGAGTTTCGTTTAATTTGCTGACAATTTTTGCGTTGTGGAATCTTTTAGTTTGTCGTTCCTTTTTTTTTCATAATCTACTTCTGCTGTGTTTCTCTGGACATGGATTGTTTATTTACATGACGTTGTGTGAAATCAGGCCCAGAATCTGAACGATTCATCTCTTACTAGCTCTGCGAACGTTTTTGCCATGAAAAATGTGCTGGTATTAATGGCCGTGCCGCAGATGCAGTCATGGATTCCTCAAAAGTCTTACGATGTTAATGTCCTGACTGCAGACAGCGGGACATTAATTTCTTTAAACTCTTCACGGAGGCGAGAAATAGTTTCTCAGATTTGATCAAAAATCTTGGCTCCTTATATGATAAGTATGAAAAAATTAAAACTATGTTCGATGAGTGTGGTTATGTTAAGCACTCTTCCTCAGCTGATAAGGTTACAACTCGCAGCGTGGCGTGTGGTACGTCACCTACGAGTTCTCCCAAGTCTGGCTCGTTGATTCAAGTTAGCGCTTCCACAATGTCTGCAGAGAACGTTAGCGTTTCTGCTATTGTTGAGTCGGTCGATAGTAAAACAGTTACAAATAAGTCAGGAAGTGCTTCTAGTTTCAGGTTTGCTGAAATGGCAAGGGCATCTCTTCCCAGTGGCGTCGCTCACTCCGCTCATTCGTCATCGCCTAAAACTAATAAAGAAAGTAATAAATCCACCTCACCCCTGGCTAGTCGGGTGTGAACGATGATCACCATTCTGGGCAGGTCGCACAAGCTGTTTGTGCAAGTGTGGTTACCCCTTCTATATTCTCCCCACCTGTGATCTCTTCCGTTCCTAGTAGAGATGACATTTGCTTCACGGCAGTTCCTTCCAGAAAGGGAATATTTGTTTCAAGACTAGCACCTAATACATCTGTAGATAACAGAAAAAGTTATCTGGCGCCCAAAGTCCCATCAGTCAATTTAAAGCGTGTTAGCATTTTCAAATTGGCGCCATCTAAGTCTACAGCAATTCCATCTTTTAAAATGCTAGTTTCGACTAAAAACATAGAAATTTTTTTTGTTAAATAAACCATTGTGCTCAGTTGGATCCTTAACTAAAGAATTTATCCCTTGAGGTCGATCCCGTAATATTATTGCAGTAGCCCTTTCTCCCTCTATTACTAAACTAAATTTTTCTTCAGGCTCATTAACTCTCGTTTATCAAAATGTTAGGGGCCTAAATTTAAAAATCGATATACTCTCCTAAATTCAGTGAGCATGGAATTTTCCTGTTTGGCCTTCACTGAAACTTGGTTATAGCCTGATTTACATTCGTCAAAACTTTTCCATTGTATCGCAATGACGTTTTAATTATCATAGCTGCGGCAGTCCTGTCCTATTCAATTGAATTTCCCACTTCTCTCGACGTTGAATTTACCGTTCGAGCGAAATTTCCTAATAAACAGTTATATGTATATTCCTATATTCCCCCAAATTCGGATGTCTCCCTATATAGGAAACAGGCTGCCCTCATTTGTTAAGCAGCCAAGCAATCTAAACCTACCGATATAGTCATGGTGTTGGGTGACTTCAATTTATCTCAAGTCACTTGGTGTTACAGTGATAATTGTGGCTGTTTGATTCCTACTTCAACATCTGAGAGAACTGTTGTGTTCTTTAACGAATTATTTGATCATAATTTAGTTCAATACCCATTATTTAATTACATAAGGATAGTAGGTAACTACCTACACATATATTATTGTTCCTATATGAGTTTTCAAAAAACTCTGCAACGAAATTGTCAATAATGTAGCTATCAGACGACGCACAATTCTCGTAACAGATACGAAATGAAGATGTCTTCATTTTCCTCCTAGCTTTTATGAACTTGTAGAAGCTCTTAGGACCGGTAAACACTTTAACACCATGTAAATATTTTGGATAACATAAACCTTTTAAACAATTAAATTCACGCCTTTTATTTGAGTGTCTTATACAATCAAGCGCACAACCGGCCCGCTCGAATTTTTTCAACAACCTTGTTTTTTCAGACTTATCAGCATATATTAAGGTCAACGATACAAACCTATTAATGGCAGACCGCTAATTTTTATACAAAGCGGAGAAACGGATGTATGTACATTGTGCAAAAGCTAATCACAATTAGCAAGTATGCCATTGGGCACATTGTAGGCCGCCTTATTAAAGTTCAGGCGCTTAAGAGAACCGCTGCTAACGTTGTAACCGAAGAAGCTGGAGCAATTTTCTTTTATGCCTGACTAGTCCAGCTGACCGCACAAAAGAAAAAAAGAGTGGAATGTAAAAAAAAGATATAATTTACTTCAAGTTTGTAATGTTTGTTAACTCTCGCATCATTCGTTCGTATCATTCTCTTGTCCGCTAGTATGTGTATACTTATTGCTTTGACCGTTAAGTCAATGTCCGTGACTTCAGACACACATACATATACGCCTCGTTCCTTCACTAAACCATGTTTTTTTTAATTTACTATTGGCTTGCATGGTTTCCGCCAAGTGTTGATGAACTTCCTCAATGAGCGCGACAATTAACAATTGATTTAGAGAACGCCTCAATACCATTATACAATGATTCAAATTCGTTAACTTCGCCTGAGCGACATGCGTTGTCTCATTTGGAAGACGTCGTGACTTTGTCACCGAATCAACTTTTCGGATTTTAACTGATAAACGTGACGAAATCTTCTGCCGAGCAAGTAGACGATTTTTAACACCACGTCACGTATAAATGATTCAATTAAATGTTATTCCATTCAATTAATTGATGATTTCTAATATCAGTTCCTCATGACAAAGTCTGAGACTGCTGCTCCACGAAACTAACGTTACTGGTTTTACTCCACAAAAAAAAGAGTTCACTTGAAATATACAATATCTTTTGTTTTATTCATATAAAAAAAAAAGTGAAAAGAAGAAAAATGGCGGTGACACTTTTCTTATAAGGTACAAAGAATATTTCTCCTGAATAATAACAGAATTTGCTCATTTTTCTTTTAATTGACTATAAAATTCACTACAAAAATTGTTTTAAAGTTTATATATATAAAATGTTTTTTGTTTTTTTCCGATTTAACTATTAATAAATGTTAGACAAATATACATGTACAACTTTTTGATTCTCTTTGTTTTTTCTTTCCTTTTTTTGAAATCTACTAATTCCGATTTTGGCTGCACTTCATGATTGTATCCGTAGCATTTTCTTCAAGGAATCTTCAGCCTCTTAACAAGTCTCTTTTCTTTACATTGTCCCTTCTCAAATTGCTTACGCAAAACTTATCCTTGGGCTTTTTTCTGTTTTCATAGTTTCTCTCTTTAATTTGAGCTACAATGTGTAGAGAATTATGAAAAGAAGCAAATATTACAGGAATGTCGTACTTATATGAAATATTACTCCCTTGTGAAGCAAACCCACAGAAACCCACTGTGTCTGTATACGCGAACGTTGCGACATTTACATTGCAATAAAGCAACCCCTTCAGCGTTAAAGGAATTGTTGGATGAAATGGATCCTCGGGCAATGCAAAGGGATTTGGATGAAGAATGATAATATCCATACTATTGTAAAAGTCAAGATGCACGATTCTGCCATTAGAATTGCAGATATGGTTGAAGTGGTAGCAAGTATGGTCCAATAAAACATCAAGAAAGTCTCATATATTTAACCATTAGAAATAGGAAAGAGATAGATCCGATCATCTGATTATACATACAAAAAGTTATAGTTAAACACTGTGAGATTACAATCAGTTTGATGAACGTGATCCGCAAAAGATACATAAGAATGAAAATCCGAATATGGAGAGAAGAAGTATATATATAGAAGAGAGAGAAAGTATAATTTTTTACAATTGTAAGAGAGTATTCACGCTATATATGGATTTTCAAGCGTACTCTAAATAAGCAACGTATACAGAGACTTACTTATATAAGTGTTGTTACATTCCTCTGTTCATCTTTTCAAAACCCTAAGCGCGACTTTGCTTTAGTTGTTGAGGATCCAACACTTAAGTTAAATTTTAATTTTGAGTCAAGAACACCAAAACTGACAAATTGCGTATACAATGCCTTACATGACTTTCTTGTGGGACACCGAACGTTACTGGGACCACTCAAGGTAAGCTCGAATTAAACGGCACCCTCCGAGCGCGCCGTCTAAGATAACGAGTATATCAAGGCACTTGTACTTCCATTGGTCTGATCTTTCGAATATAGATGGCCTGATTATATATTGAGAATATAAGATCGCATATTCACAAGATTCGCAAGATTTACTTGATTCCGCGGTGATGAGTATAAAAACGCGTTATGCTATTCTGACCAATTTTGAAATAAGGCGACCAATAAATTAGTGGGACACTATTCATATTAATAATGAGAGCATTCGCTAGATCTGGCACGGGTTGGGTTAGGTTGGTTAGGTTTAACGTGTTGTTGGGCGAGTTTATTATTAAAAAAATTAATTTTTCGCATTTTTACAACCTAATACTGCGATATAGCACCATTTCCTCAGCGCAACCAATTCGGCGTAAACTTTACATTAGTAGCTGACGATTGACTCTATCGAAGGCTTTAGAAAAATCAACGTAAATGACATCGATTTGCTTATGCTCCAAAAAGAGTGAAAAATATCGTTACTTAATTGCAGAAAGTTGGTGGAGGTAGATCTATCTTTCGCAAACACATATTAACAGCAAGACCTATTGGATTTTACAGAAGAAAAAAGCCTTTGACTTGTACTGAGACAGAGTGCTTAGTTTTGTAATGGCATGGTAATTTTCAACATTGACTCTTGGGTAACCTTTTTACGATCGGATAACGTAGTTAACCTTGCATAAGGATTGGAAGTAACCTTTACATAGACGGTTATTAAGGATGGGTGTGAGAGGAATGTAAATAAAATTGAAATTGTAAGTGGGAACTTCGTCTGAATCGCAAAAGTTCGAGAACTTCAGCATATACACTTCTCTAATTGAGAATCTATTGAATATAGGAAAACGTCAATGGATTCCACGCGAAAAATATAGTCATTGCAGTGAACAATAGTAATAGTACTTGAATTGAAATTACGTCTTGCACGGGAACAACGTATATAATACGCAGGGGTCTAGTCGACTGTAAGTCGACGCGTGTAAGCCGTATTTTATATAAGGAGAAGTAAAGAAAAAAAAA
>NW_024003562.1:225583-245086 GCF_014805625.2 Glossina fuscipes
AAAAAAAAAAAAAATTTCCCATATCTAGCCCCTGCGCAATCTAATAGCTGTTACCAGCGCAGCAGCGAACGTAAATCCTGTGGTCAACGATACTGGGATTTGTCAAATGAAATAAGGAGGGCGAAATTTTCATAATATTTCGTATTGAAATAATTGCATGATTCTCGAAATACACAGTGGTGTTGCTTGGGTTCTGAGACAAGACCCCGAAAAACATTGACATTGAACATTTTGGCTCTGTGGGTGCTACTATTTCGAAAAAACCAAGAGAAAGACTTGTAAAATGCATGTGTAAAGTAAATGAAGAAGCAAAAGAGAAATCAAATATAAAAGGAAAAAAATTCAACTTAACGAATTCGAAAATCACACAATTGCATTATACAAGCTCTTACTACACCCTCGTCATTCTTCTATAATGCGCATCAATATTTCTACAATATCGTCTGATTATCAGATTAGCTTTGTCGATAGCGAAGCACTTTTCCCTTTCAATAAAAATTAAATCATACCTGCCCAACAATATAATTTTAAAAATTACATCTCATAATTTCCTGGCGAAAGAGTATTCGGTTATAAATCCTACGAAATGTAATGTGCAAATGGCTCACACTTCCAGTTTAGAAGGTTTCTTATAGGCCGAATGTTTCACGCACCCCTGTATCATAGGGACACCCGATCTTACACCACTTAAAAATAAATTTCGATCATCTTCGAAATCTGTAGACTACTTCTGAAAGCCCTGCTGTTATGAAAACAGTCCGGTAATTATTTACCAAATCTTTAAAGTCGAAATACGAGTGAGGAAGCGATAACCATCTAGTAGAACTGTATACCACTGTTCAAAATTTGATGGAAACTCTTCGGTAACAGTGCGGTCCTAAAGATCTTGGGAAATCTCCCGAAATAGAAATATAACGTTGCGTATATGGTTGGTCAATATATTGACCGAAAATACCAAAATTTGGAAAATAGATTTAAATTTCAGAAGAGTAAGTCAGTCTCGTATTCATGATTTAAAATTTGCATGAAATTGAAGATGTAATAAGAAATTTATGGTAGAGGTGTAATTTGTCACTAAAGCAAACTATTTTCGACAAAGGGAAAACCATAAATAAACAAACCGTAAGCGAAGTTCTAAAGACAATTCGAAAAATTAAATATTTCGATAAATAAACTTTCGCAAGGGAAATACTTGTACCAATAACTTGTAATCTATACGCAATATGCCATCTATCATTCTGAAACTTTGAAATTTGTTACCAATAACAATTACACAAATACTTAAGCTACTAGAAATTTTACCTTTAGAAATTTGTACGGGCCAAACGATAATACAAAAAAAAAAAAAAACAAGCAAGCAAACCACGAATAATAAAAACGATAATAGCAAACAAAATCCAAGGTGGAATAATAAAAATAAATAAAGAGAAAAGGGAAAAAATCAAAAAAAATAAAAGAGAAAAAAAACCAAGAAAACATTCACACAAGATACAAAAAAAAAGATTTAAAAAAAAGAAAAAAAATCAGAGCGCCCAGGGCAGTCCCATCCTCCTGTAATTATTTGTATTACGAACTTTAGTTAAGCTCGCGTTTTAATAAATTACACCCGGCAGCTGCCATCATGAATTACAGCTTAGCCCAACACTATTCCGACTATCGCCATCGCTCTTTCCAGCATCTCACCGAATAGCAAAATGGCACCGGGATTCTACCACAATATCTCGGCACCAGCCAACAACACCAACGAGATCATCCAGCTCGCCACCCCGATTGACGGAGCACACCGGTAGCGATCGACCCGAGAAGTAGTCAGCAGATGGAGGCTCAACTTTACCGGCCACAGAGAGCCGCTTGCCTTCATCGAGCGGGTCGAGGAGTTTGCAGAAGCATACGGTATCGTTAAAGACCGTTTGCCAGCCACCATCGCAACAACAATCAACACTGCACAGGCTGGGAGAAGTTTAAGGCCGATTTACTAAAGTTCTTCCTGCCACCACGATACTTCAATCAACTTGAAGATGACATTTGCCGGCGTACACAGCGACCGAAAGAGAAATTCCGGGATTACGTGCTGGCCTTGCAAGACCTGATGCGCCATACCACAATGACGGCGAAGCAACAACTGGAGCACATTTACACGAATGCGCAACTCGACTACATGTGGTACATTCGGCGCAGAGATTTCACCAACCTAGACGAACTCAAGGAACTCACCAGCGATTTTGAAGCGATTCCAAAGGGCAACATGCCGCGTGAAGCATCCCATGAAACACGCCGAGAATATCAGCCAGCCGCCCAATGACGCGATCAGCCGAACAAAGGGGCGTGGTTACCGCACTCAATGCCGCAAAAGAAGCGAATATATGCGACCGCGGCATGCCGACGCTGTACCCAGAGCGGGCATCACCAGCTTGATTGCCCGAACCCACAGGTCTTGCACTGCTGGATCTGCGGCCGACGAGGCGTACGCACTATCAACTGCTGCCAACAGCGAGACGTACCGGCGTCCTTGAGCCTAGTAAATTTACCATACCTACAACGAGAAACACCACTACGCCGCGATACGAAACAAAGTCCTCGAACATATCGGAATCTAGCCTTTCCATACAATGCAGCCCGCAGGGATACAAATGCAGTATCCAGACCTACCAACGATCGTCCTCACGAAAGTCAGTGGCGCGATGCCGTTCACTACAACCCACACCTGGTAGAGTTGGAGTCCACAGCGGCCTACGAGACCAGCTACTGCGAGCAAGCCGACCTGGCAACGTCGGGGTTCCTAGCAGGCTACGAGGTCAGTGACGCATGCCCGAAGGACAATCGATTCGATTTTGAAGAGGCAACGCCCATTGCAAGGCTGAATTCATCGCCAGGCTCAGATTAATACAACGAGAGCTCCCGAGTGGCCAATGTTGATCCACGACCCATACCTGCTGGTCAAGGCTCCGACATTTCGATGTCGGAAAGCCACAGGTCCACGAGTGCTGACACGACTCTTCGTGAACAAAAGGCAAATGCCACGCCTGATGACACGGTATCCACCTAAGGACGGCCAGCCAGGTGGATTGAAAAACTGCAAACCTACCAATTCTCGATTCCCACCGGAGCGGCAAATCACATGGCAGTGCCGATGCTATATCCAGACGACCATGTGACCCGCACTACAAACACTGCGTAAAGAACGAGCATAAAGGAGGTGTCGTCATCTGCCTGACTATTGTGGAGCCCAACGACGGCTTTTCGAAGGAAGACATGCGCAGTGCTCAAATGGCCGACGAAGTGTTAAACGCAATAGTCAAGGCCATCGAAAAGGAAGAGCATCCTACCTGGGAAAAGATTTCAAGAGAAAGTCCGATTACGAAGGCGTATTGGGCTCAGGGGCAAAGCCTCATCGTTGAAGATGGGTGCTTGTGGCGCATATGGCAGAGTGAAGATGCTTCGTGGGCTGAGAAATTACTGGTGGCCCCACAAGCGAGAATTCGCGAAATTATAAGGGAATAACACAACGTATCAAGCGGAGGGCATCTTAGCATCACAAAAACCGTGGAGAAGATTAAGGAAAATTTCTATTGGGGAGGCATCAAGGATTCTGTAGCTGCTTGGATTCGCAACTGCGATCAGTGCAAATCGAAAGGCCCGGGAAGTAAGCCGCGAGGGTGCTTGCAGCAGTATAACGTAGTTGCACCTCTCAAAAAGATCGCAATGGATATTGCTGGACCATTTCCAGCCAGCAATGCAGGAAATAAATATATACTGATAGTCATTGATTACTTCAGTAAATGGTCACAAGTATACCCCATAGCTAACCAAGAAGCAAAGACAATAGCCGAAGTATTCGTCAATAATTGGGTTACGCGGTTTGGAACCCCCATCGAGCTGCATTCAGACCAAGGGAGGAACTTTGAATCTTCGATCTTTCAAGAGGCTTGCCAATTATTTGGCATTAATAAAACTAGAACGAACCCGTTGCATCCTCAGTCTGACGGAATGTTCGAAAGATTTAATGGAAGGATTTTTGCGAGGGATTTTTGGAAATTTTTCTTTTGGAGTTAACAAACTTAAAAAATATATAGGATTAGTAAACAGTAAAGATTTTGTAAACTGAGGGTATCTGCAATAATATTGGTGATTGAGGAAATTAAATCTATGCTCTGCAGCTGAATAAGCGAAATAGTCACAAGCAGATCCACTTTTCGAAAATTTTTTGAAAATCTTATTTTTTCTACTCTTGTAATATATAATTGTCTTATTAAACCAAAGGGGAGACCTTGTAACGTTTCGGAAACTCCACCTACACGGATGATGTCGTCTAATTCTTCTCATTTTTCGCATGTTTTCCGGCCTGGCTCGTCGGATGGGGGGGTGTCCATGTATAGGATATACAGACACGTGATAGGTACTTGCCTCGCTACGATATTCCATTATTTTAAAATAAAACGTGCTTACTATGAAATCTGAAAAAAAAGCTTTTGACTAATCTAATCCATGCCCTAACCACATTGCTTCTACCTCTCCGCCACCCACCGGTGTGCTCCGAACGTTACGCCGGACGATTTAACTTCCTTCCTTCCTACTTTTACTGCTTATATTTTTTCTTTTCCTCTTTGCTTCAGGTCCCTTTTTTTTCGTGTTATCAAAAGATTGGGAAAATCCTTCTATCGTTTCCTTGAACGACAAAACAAAATCGCTATCCTTTCGGTACCAGTCGCGATGGCACAGCAAAACAAGGATTATTTTAATTACTCCCCATAAAAAAGTATTTGCACACTAAAAGAATCCGCGGAGCGCCATCTTTTTTTCTTCTTCTCAAAAACGTGTCATGTAGAGCCAAAACGATCATATAGCACCCAAAAATGATTTGTAGATTTTTTTGTTGTTTTACACCAAAGTCACAAGTTTTTATGCACATGCCATTTTCGGCAAGAATTCATTAAATTAATTGGAATAATTCCATCGACATATGGATTGCATGGAAGTGAAATTTCTCCCTTTAAATATTATTATAATTTCTTAATACCACTGTTAGAGATGTTTTTCAAAAATTTTGACAAAAAAAAACACAGAAAGTAAAAAAAAGCAGCCTCTACGCCATTATCCAGCCAAAAAGAAACCTCCTTTTTTGCCCAGAGTTCCCCAAGTTTCCCTTTTTTTCCTACGCGCCGCTTGTCGCTTTTTCAAGGTTGCCAAAGTTTGCCTTTTTCCTTTCCTTTTTTTTTCTTTCCTCACTACAGTGCCTGTTACAACATACTTCGAGGACGGAACTGCTTGAACGGAACGGATGCACAGATAGCTAGATTTAATATATTATAGAACGATGACGGTAAACTATCAATACTTCCAACTGAGAAATCAAGCTTAGTATGCGAAAGATGTGATTTTAGCATATATTGATGTTATGGACATCATAATATTTATTTGAAAAAGTTGAATATGACACGTTAGAGAAGTTTACCGAACCGTAATGCTTGCAACGAAAGAAAATACACATTGCTGGATGATAAGGATCCTCAAGTAAATTAACAACGAACGACACTAACGTTGGGGAAATTGGCGAAGCAAAACTAAAGGAGTCTACCATTACAATTAGAAGTACGGTTGCATTGAACTAAATTATGATCAAATAATTCGTTACAGAACACAACAGTTATATGAGATGTTGAAGTAGGAATCAAACAGCCACAATTATCACTGTAACACCAAGTGACTTGAGATAAATTGAAGTCGCCCAACACCATGACTATATCGGTAGGTTTAGATTGCTTGGCTACTTAACAAATGAGGGCAGCCTATTTCCTATATAAGGAGACATCCGAATTTGGGGGAATATAGGAATATACATATAACTGTTTATTAGGAAATTTCGCTCGAACGGCGATACATTTAACGTCGGAAGTAGTGGAAAATTCTATTGAATAGGACGGGACTGCCGCAGCTATGGCAATTAAAACGTCATTGCGATATAATGGAAAAGTTACGACGAATGTAAATCGGGCTATAACCAAGTTTCAGTGAAGGCCAAACAGGAAAACTCCATGCTCACTGAATTTAGGAAAGTAGCACGATTTTTGAATTTAGGCCCCTAACATTTTGATAAACGAGAGTTAATGAGCCTGAAGAAAAATTTAGTTTAGTAATAGAGGGAGAAAGGGCTACTGCAATAATATTACGGGATCGACCTCAAGGGATAAATTCTTTAGTTAAGGATCCAACTGAGCACAGTGGTTTATTTAACAAAAAAAATTTCTATGTTTTTAGTCGGAACTAGCATTTTAAAAGATGGAATTGCTGTAGACTTAGATGGCGCCAATTTGAAAATGCTAACACGCTTTAAATTGACTGATGGGACTTTGGGCGCCAGATAACTTTTTCTGTTATCTACAGATGTATTAGGTGCTAGTCTTGAAACAAATATTCCCTTTCTGGAAGGAACTGCCGTGAAGCAAATGTCATCTCTACTAGGAACGGAAGAGATCACAGGTAGGGAGAATATAGAAGGGGTAACCACACTTGACAAGTAGCTTGTGCGACCTGCCCAGAATGGTGACCATCATTCACACTCAACTAGCCAGGGGTGAGGTGGATTTATTACTTTCTTTATTAGTTTTAGGCGATGACGAATGAGCAGAGTGGGCGACGCCACTGGGAAGAGATGCCCTTGCCATTTCAGCAAAGCTGAAACTAAAAGAACTTCCTGACTTATTTGTAACTTTTTTACTATCGACCGACTCAACAATAGCTAACGTTCTCTGCAGACATTGTGGAAGCGCTAACTTGAATCAACGAGCCAGACTTGGGAGAACTCGTAGGTGACGTACCACACGCCACGCTGCGAGTTGTAACCTTATCAGCTGAGGAAGAGTGCTTAACATAACCACACTCATCGAACATAGTTTTAATTTTTTCAAACTTATCACACAAGGTGTCAGAATTTTTGCTCAAATCTGAGAAACTATTTCTCGTTTCCGTGAAGAGTTTATAAGAATTAATGTCCCGCTGTCTGCAGTCAGGACATTCACATCGTAAGACTTTTGAGGAATCCATGACTGGATCTGCAGCACGACCATTAATACCAGCACACTTTGCATGGCAAAAGCGTTCGCAGAGCCAATACGAGATGAATCGTTCAAATTCTGGGCCTGTTCTCACACGACCTGGTGTAAGTAAACAATCCATGTCCAGAGAAACACCGCAGAAGTAGACTATGAAGAAAAAAAGAACTAAACTAAAAGATTCCATGACACAAAAATTGTCAGCAAACTAAACGAAACTTCTCACTTTCGTTGACACTCTCAATATAGAGGGAAAGCAAAACAAATTGTAAACACAGATTGCCAAAAAAAGACCTTTAGCAAGAGCTCAAGTTGTTGATTACACAAAACTAAATTGAATTTCACGTAAAAAATTAATATATTTCATATAGATTAAATTACACACTTTATTCTTTTAAACATTTTTATACTTTAGACTCGAATAAAGCAAAAAAGCTAAGAAATTGTAATATTTCTTGCAAGGAATTCAAACGCGACGTACAACGCGCGCGTATAGTTGCTAAACTGACGAAAGGTCATGAAAGGATGAATTTTGTAGGAAAGACGGTTTTCATTTGATCTTGCTATATCCTGATACTTGCTTTTCTACTCGTGCATGATATTATTTCGAATTAGACGAAGGCGTTTTTGGGCGGATATTTGATTGGCAGCATTTCACGATCAAGTGCAGCTTCACGAGCATGATAATCAACATTTGCTTTTAAATGAAAGCCACAATTACATGGAATCCAGACAGGAAATTGTTAGCACATGGATTTCAAATGTATACATAATGTTTTTTAATTAGGATCCGAGTCGATCTGTGATACAAAAAAACAACAAATCTTTTGATACTCCTTGATATGGCAAAATTAACAGCCTGTCTGATGACTAGAAAAAGTTAAAGGAAGCCCTTTCAGAATTTCGAGTTTTTCTAGTAGTTGCTAATTTAACCACAACGAAACCGGCTATTCCTTGGCCAACTAGACCATCAGTGGCGTAAATTGCGAAATGTTTCTTTTGATATAACCGAAGTCTTCCCTGACATACAGCTCATAGACCCAACTCTGGAAAATTCTTTTTTGTGCTCACTATTGACACAAAAGGATTAAGATCTATATCTAAATAACAACTTGTGTAGCTGGTGGATACTTTACATGTCATGGAGACTATCGCCTGGAAAAGAAACGGACCGATGATTTTGACTTTCAGACTTTCTTTAGCTGTCACAAGTAAAACCCTCTCATAGAACGGTAGCATATGACTCTTAGGGTGGGAACAGGTCGAGAAACCCGCACGTCGTCTTAGCAGTTTATTTTGAAAAGTCTGTAATCTTTTGATAACATATTTAGGAAGGTGACAAAAGATGGAGATGGAAAATTCTATTTTTAGCAGATAAATAACTTGCAAACTGTGAGTATTTTCTTGGGGAAAGGTTGCTACGAAGGCAAGTCGTCAGATTGACGATGTCAAACTCAAACTAGCAGTCGTTAAAAACTTAGTATTCTTAGACTGCTAGACTTGCGTTTATGTTCTTGCCGAGGAATTTAGTGGGAACCTTTTGATTAACCGGCATACCGTTAATCGAAATGTGTATGAACATCCCGGAACCTTTGCAAAATACATTTCGTTCGTTTTATTTTATTGGTTGAGATTAGCTTTAGTAGAAAGATTTTCAACTGCTTCTTTGAAAGATTTACCAGCAGAAATCAATAGGAAATCATCAACATATATGTGTACTGTCATTTAGTGCAACTTGGCCGGATGTAGATTGAAGAAAATAGGATTAAAGCAGAAGTCCCTCACGAACCTCAACAATGTTAGAATCCATAACCAGGATACGAAATGAAAGGAAATTTAAAATCGATAATCTTAAAGGAATCGGCATTCCAAACTCACTAAGAGTTCTACCTACTTCACTCAGACTAATATAGTCATAGGCTTTGTTAATAGCAAGAGAGACTATCGAAACTTTTTTTCCATCCTTTTCCCTTCAAATTGTGAAAATTAAATCACTTATACTCATGTTGGTAGATTTGCTCAGATATAAGAACCGGTATGCAGAAGATTGTCTGCAACCAACCCGTTGCCATGCTAACATTTGGTAGTTGTAAGAAAGGAATAGCAATGAGGGCTCCAGTCGATGAGTTGTTTTTAAGCAAGTCTAGGTTTAACTTTTTTAACTAAGTTTAACATATTGTATAAGCTAACATAAGTGTATAAGCTAGATCTTACTAGTAAATTATATACATACGCTATGAACACACAATCAACGCCTGCTGCAATCTAAAAATAAAAAAAATGTATTAACGGATTCATGAGGAAAAAAAAAGAAGGACAACACACCAAAAAAATATTAGTAAAAACCGCAAAAATTATATAAAAGCGTCTGGCATTGACTCGATGACTAAGAATAATATTCTGTTACAAAATATGGAAGTATTTACTTCATAGTTTTAAATTTATTTCAATAATCGTCAATGGTACTTACAGATTACTTATTAATATGAGCAATTATTCTCTGTCAGATATTTATATTACGAAGGAAAGACAAAGAGGGTTGAAGATACTCAAGGCTCTGAATCTTTTTTTCTTTCGTTTATGTAGTTATAAACTATGTTACGAATTTAGCTAATATTCTAAAGTAAACGTAACCTATGGTCAAATAGAACGCCTAAATCTGTGAACGAATCGACGTCCTTCAACTTCGAACCAATGAAATGGTATGATAAGTAAAATGAAAGACTTCCTTCTTGAGAAAGAAAGCTTCTTACATTTATTTAATTTTAGTTTCAGAAGATTCAAAGAGCACCATGCAACCAAATTATTCAAGTCACTTTGAAACTGATGTGATTGCGATTCTATGGAAAAGAAAGGAAGCAGTTTCACATCATCAGCATACATTAAGATCTGACTGGAATTAATCACCGATGGCAAATCATTAATGTATAAATTAAATAAAATGGGTCCTAAGTGGCTGCCTTGGAGTTTAAAGATAAGTAAGTTATGGTTATATTTCATGATTTGCAAATTACGCATTATTTTGTAAGAAATTAGAGACAAGCAGTAAAGACCATTAGATTGAAAATATATTCATCCAAGTTTTTTTAAACAGTCAAAGTTGTAGTTCCCAAATTATAGATGCAGAACGCATCTAATATATATGTCTACATATATTTAATCAATTTTCTTTATCACTAATCAATAAATAAGTTTATTAACTTCATATTAACTTCCTTAATGTTATCTTACACGACTCTGTTGTTTCTGTTCACATTGATTTCTTTATTTGTGGCTCTAACACCATACATTTTCGTTAAATGTTTCTCTAAAACAATATGGTAACGTGGCGGCTTACTTTGCTTACTACTTGGGAGCTTTTACCCCGAAAACGAATGTAACGCGCTATTGTAAGAAAAAAGAAAATAGGCCTTAACACAATAAGCGCTTAAAACATATTGATGCGTTATTTCGATTTTCGGGTTAATAAGTCTCAAATGGGAACTCAATGGAAAGCCGCGCTACCATATTGTTTTAGAGAAACATTTAACGAAAATGTATGGTGTTAGAGCCACAAATAAAGAAATCAATGTCAACAGAAACAACAGAGTCGTGTAAGATAACATTAAGGAAGTTAATATGAAGTTAATAAACTTATTTATTGATTAGTGATAAAGAAAATTGATTAAATATATGTAGACATATATATTAGATGCATTCTGCATCTATAATTTGGGAACTACAACTTTGACTGTTTAAAAAAACTTGGATGAATATATTTTCAATCTAATGGTCTTTACTGCTTGTCTCTAATTTCTTACAAAATAATGCGTAATTTGCAAATCATGTAATATAACCATAATTTACTTATCTTTAAACTCCAAGGCAGCCACTTAGGACCCATTTTATTTAATTTATACATTAATGATTTGCCATCAGTGATTAATTCCAGTCAGATCTTAATGTATGCTGATGATGTGAAACTGCTTCCTTTCTTTTCCGTAGAATCGCAATCACATCAGTTTCAAAGTGACTTGAATAATTTGGTTGCATGGTGCTCTTTGAATCTTCTGAAACTAAAATTAAATAAATGTAAGAAGCTTTCTTTCTCAAGAAGGAACTCATTCATTACTCAATATTTCACAGATTCGCATATGTTGGAGGACGTCGATTCGATTACAGATTTAGGCGTTCTATTTGATCATAGGTTACATTTTAACTTGCATATTGAGCTCTCGTTAAGCAAAGCTAGGTTCACGCTTGGTTTTATAAAAAAGTGGTCCAAAAAGCTTGACGATCCCTACATTACGAAAAGGCTGTACATGTGTGTGGTTAGACCCATACTCGAGCATGCCTCTGTTGTGTGATCTCCTTCCTATAGGGGATATATAAATTCAATTGAATCTATTCAAAAGCAATTCTTGCTGTTTGCCCTTAGGAATTTGTGTTGGGATCCGATTTCCTTTCTTCCCCCCTATGAAAATAGTTTGTTTCTGTTGTCTCTCGAGAAACGTAGATTTGTTCTTGGCGTTTCCTTCGTAATCAAGGTAATAAATGGTGCTATTGACTCGCCTGCATTTCTTGGTCAAATAAGCTTTAATGTCCCCAATCGCTTTTCTAGGCACTTTATCGTGGTTAAGCTTAGTCAATGTAAATACAATTATGAGCTGTTTAACCCGCTCAGAGTTGTTTGCAGGAACCTAAATGATGTCTATCACTTATTCTCATTATCGGACCCTTTAAAGTCTATTAAAGCAACTATGCTTAATATACGCAAGTTAACTATATTCGATCTGTTCTTGTTGCCTTTTTATTTATTTATACATGAATTATTATTTTTAACTTTTTAAGAGCCGATAGCCTGTGTTGCTAGTGCTCAATGTCTCTTTTATTAGTCTAAGAATTCAATTCATTAGTCTAAAATTAAAATAATAATAATAATAATAATAACTTTTTAATTTATTTCTGAACTTACTTGCTTATTATTATTCTTCTTTTTTTCTTCCTGTTTATTGCGTACTAGTTTCAAAACAATTAGTATAAGATTTTCTATTAACATGTACTGAATTCGACTGTAATTTTCTGTAGTTGAATTTCATGTATAAATAAATAAATAAATAACTAAATAAATAAATAAAAATGCATTAGTGTAAAGTAAATATAAACTAGATAAATAATTCCTAAACTTAAAATAAATTGCATTATTTCTTGCGGTGCGTTGCATTCTTTTGTTTTATTGACATGCAAAACAAAAACATTTCTCAATCGCCGCAAGTTTTTATGAAAAATTAGACTTTTTACAAAACTTCATGGTTTTGCATATATACATACAAGTAAAAGAACACAACACACAAGATGGATAAAGACAATTTATTTTAAATTTGGAGATTATTTATCTAATTTTTGTTTACTTTGCACTAACGTATACCTTTTTTATATAATATGGAAATTGCAGTTTGGATTTATACTATGCATTATTTGGTAAGAACTGAAAAACAAGCAATAAAGCCCTTTTATTGTTAAGATGAAAATATTCTACCAGACTCATAATTATGTAATTTCCAAATTGTAGGTCAATTACTACACAAAAAAGCCTTCGATGGTGTCATAAAGTTTATTTATTTATTATAAAGACCAGCAAAATTCTTACTTTTTATAAATTTTTGGCCCATATTTGCGTTGAGTTTTTCTTTTTTGATTCTAAAAAACTTTTTTACTTACATTTTTCTGTAAGAAATACGGTAGCGCGGATGCCAATTGGGAGTTTTCAACCCGAAACGAAAATGAGGCATCATTGTGCAGCCTCCTAATGGTTTCAGCTAGCATAATTCTTGTCTTATTTGTTTTAATAAAGCCAACGAGAAACCTCTATTGTTACAATAATCAACTTCTTTGTTTCAAACTTTCATCTTGGCAACACTGTTCTTATAACAATTTAATGCGTGTCATAAGTGTGTTATTCTTTGAGAAAGGAGCAAGTTATACAAATTTTTCTCGTTTTAATATAAATTTTTCTCGGCCGTGTAAATTTTTTTTTGTTTTAATCGTAAGTATAACGGCGAAATTTTAAATAATTATAAAAAAAAACTTGAAAAAAATTATCATAAGTTCTACAAAAGAGATAAAATAGTTTAAGTAGTAAAGTAGAGCGAACAAAGGAAAAGAAAATGGCTACCGTTGACGTAGAGACGAAAACGCCATTTTTTTATAGGAAGACAATGTTTCTGACAATGAAAATAATTACACTGAGTGCAAAGTGTTGAAAATAAGCAAATATTATTGAGGTTGCAATTGTAGAGGGACAACTTTAAGTTAACGCTTGACCTTTTTTTTTATTATCCAATTTTCCAAAACATGTGGATTGGCATGCTTGTTTCCTTTCGTCTTAAAAATACAACCCTGTCAGCCTAAAATGGCGTTAGATCGGATTTCCTCATTAAAATATTGGTTGATTGGGCAAGCACAACGTATGTTCTATTTTGTCTTCAATTAAAACGCTTCCTATTTTCATCGAAAAACAAAAACGTTTAGTTTGTTGCGGCAGGACTTAATTTGTTAAGATTTAATTTGTGGAGATTGTAATTACATGCACGTACTTTGCTCTTGTGTTTCATGTGTTTTCATAACAAAGCCATCACGCGCTTTCACATTTCATTAAAAAATCAACTGTTGAATTAGTCCTGTTTGCAGAATAAAAAATTGAAAACACGTCATTACTGAGGCAAGTAAGTTTAAGGTGACATTTTAAGACTTATTCAATGTTGAATTTTCTCGTTTTTGAAGTATTTTAAGAAATTAGGGAATAGTTTCCATGGGATAGCCTCGAAATAGATATAAATCAATATAAATTATTGTTAAATATTCAAATTGATTCAAAAAGATATATAACAGGTTATGAGTAGCTGAGCAAACAATAAAGAGAAGAGTGCAGTATTTATAACCACATGACAAAGAGATAAAGCAGGCCTCGTTTTCAAATTTCTAGTTTTTGAAAGTTAATCTTTGCTGTGCATACATTATTATGTATAATATTTCGATATTGTCTATCTTGCATTGCTGAATCTCTGAAAACTACCCTATATCCGTACCGGCGGAATTTGGTTATCGCGTACATATATTTGATTACGTGGGATAACTAGAGTTTTCCCAAATCAAGATTCTTATGATCCAGTGGTTTCTTAGACGGATTATTTAGTTGAAATAGATTGTAAGTTATCATTCATGAATTTATCAAGAATGTACACAGTCGCTGCGTAGGGGGTTGGTAGGCTTATTCTGACGGTCTTGTTTACTAAAATTTATTGTGTTAACAGTGATGACAACAATGTGAGAGAAACATTGTGCTTCAAATGAATAAACGCATTATAAAATTCACTGTAATGCTTAGAAAGTATAGATGCTGTTACAAAAGACTGTATGCATTGTCAAAGCCCCACAGCAGTTGCGATAATAGGAATATTTAAGATTTTAAACACATTTAACATAAAGCGCGGAATAGTGTTAAATAAGTTTCAAAAGAACTATGGAAAACCATTGGTCGTATCATTTGGGTTAAAAAATCAGACATGGGTGTAATTTGAATAGTTCAATACAAAAAGTTAAGGATACTTTTTAAAAATAATTAAGATAGATTTTCGAAATCTTATTTAGTTTATAATTATCCCTACATCAGGTTTGCGTGAAATATGAAAAATCGTTAGAAAACGTTCGAAGTTCCTTTAAGGCATTTTCATTTGCGTTTGATACCTTGAAAAATTTCAGCGGTTATCTAAGTCATATAAAAATGCCAGAACACATTTAAGAGTATCATCGGGTGCCAAATTTATAATTCTCATAAATTAATTTGGCCAGTAAAGTCTCTAACATGTGTCGCCTTCTAGTTACTTTTCACTAAATTTGTTTTATTTCGGTTCTTTATTTTTATAATAATTCTCTCTTTCAGCAATTTATTGTATGAGTCAAAAAGCTGAAAGACCAGTACTATCAGGTCAGCGTATCAAGACCAGAAAAAGAGATGAAAGAGAAAAATATGACCCAACGGGATTCCGTGACGCGGTCATTGCTGGTCTCGAAAAAACTGGTGGTGACTTGGATCAAATTGCAAAATTTTTAGTCAGCGCTGGTAATAAACTTGACTATCGCCGTTACGGCGAGGTACTATTTGATATATTGATTGCTGGTGGCCTCTTAGGTATGCGCATGTTTTTATAAATAAAAACTTATCACATCTTGATGGTTTTAGTTCCTGGAGGTTCTATATCACAGGATGGCGAGAAGCCGCGTACAAATTATTGCATATTTGAAGCACCAGAAGATATGGAAGCAATGCGCAACCATGAGCAGGTACATTTCCGTCAACTTTTTTGTTTGACTTTCTTTTTTATTTCTAGGGCATATGAATTAGAGCTATATATTTGATTAAATCACAAATAGATGGTGTTCCAAGTATGCTAGAAAAAAAGCAACAGATCTACTTGTCTTTATTTAAGCATTGCTGTTGATCTGCTAACAAAGATTTCATTTGTTGCTACAATCCAAAAAAGAAAAGAGACAATGAGTTGCAAAGGGATATCGCCAACAGCGAATCGTTTCTTATTCCAATGATTTCATTTTTGTAGCACTAATTACGTGTAGCACGAGGATTACTTGTGTTCGTTCTTGTTTATTAACAAGACTTTGTTAGTTTATGTAGAACTACAGAGATACCACAACTACTGTTGTAGACAATGTACGCGCACGCTTGACGATTAATATGATATATTAATACATTCTTTTCTCATAATTTCGGTTTGCGTTAGTTGCTAAATGTTTTCCTATTTTTAGGTTTTCGTCAATCTCATGCGTCGATTTAAGTACTTGGAAAAGATGTTCGAAGAAGAAATGAAGAAAGTATTAGTCTTCATTAAAGGTTTTACTCCAAGCGAACGTATCAAACTGGCGCGTATGACGGCGCTATTGTTATGTAAGTTGAATGAATTTAATCAATAATTATTTTACAAAGTGTATTCAGTCAGGGAAATATAAGAAGGAATAATTAAATCCATTTTTAATGCAATCTATCGTTAAAGTCAGTGTAATAAGCGCTCTATAGAAACAAATTTGCTATAACGCTCTTCTTTCTTAACACAACGTAAAAGCAAGATAACTTCTCTGTCTTTCGCCTTTGATTGTTGTTAACAGATTGCAAGTTTTTATGACCGGATGACATGCAGTTTCTAAAAATCGAAATTATAAGCATCGTACTTTGTACTTATTGGTCTTGAAATGTTAGTTTAATCTATTACTACATATAAACCATGAAAGTTTTGACAGGTGTTCGATTTCAAGAGAAACGTTCTTTAACGTTAATGCGCTTTTCAACGTGTTCTACTTAATCGAGTCAGCTTCGGAGCCACTATAACTGCCTGATTTGTGTCGTCGCGGCAAGTCGCTAACTTCAAAAGCGTTCTTATAATACTTGAAAATTTAAATCCTTTTCCACTTTAAATAAATTTGTTATTATTCCTACCATTAAGGGAAAAATGTAACAAATTATACGTGGTGGTATAGCAAATATTTTAGGTTGTACTGACTTTTGCATTACTTTCAAAATGCAAAAGGCTCGAAATCAATTACAGTTTTTTTATATCATCATTAGTAAATCCTCTAAAATTGTCTACATATTTTATATTTCCAGGTAATGGTTCAGTGCCACCGAATGTTCTATTAGTACTCAACAATGAACATTTAATTAAAGACGGCATTGCCCTGGATTTTCTTGTAGAACTATTTGTTACCTTCAAACAAGAAAAGGGTATGCAATCCCTAATACAAGCACTTAAAAAAGGGGGACTGGAAAGCAAGTAAGTTTGGATGTTTTATTTACAATCAAATTTACGGAGATATTCAGAAAGAGATTGTAATTCCTTTAATTAATTGTAAATTGAAAATGGAAAGATTGTTTTTGAAATAAGCAGTCAAAATTTTTACATAAAGTTACGTCGTTCCGTATGTAGTGCCAAAAGATTGGTATTTTTTTTTTAAGTAATTATAACTTTGAGAATTGACCAACTGCTTGCAAGACGGCTTATGGCTCTTGATTCAACTGGAAGGATGATTATTTTATAATTCTTTCTTAAGCGTAAGCCATTTCGCTCCGGCTTAGCTCTATAAATTGACTACTCAGCTATTCTACTGTTCGAGTAGAGATTATGCAGCTGAAGCAAAGACTTAACTTCTCAGAGCTTAAGTGAATCACGCAATGATTTCTATAGCTAACGTTTCGAGGTGAAAGAGAAATTTTTATGTGAAAGACCTTTTAAACTTGGTAATGGAATTTCCGGTGTGCGTTGAAGAAGTAAACGATTGTTATGTCATTTTAATATCATTCCTTTTGGGAGAAAGTATGGCGATGGTCCACAACGTCAAGACAGAACACAGTAAAAGTTAAAAAGCTATCAAAAATTCTTTATAAAAATGGCACAAACGAGTAAACAAAAAATGAATTAAGTTTTGCCTTTAGTGATGAGAAAAGAATCGTTTCTTACGTGAATACGTAACTTAGTACTGTACTCAGTGAGAAGGATGCGTTAAAATAATTTTCTTTTTTATATGTAATATTTTCAAACCAGGCTTATGGATTTTTTCCCACCTAATAAACGTACTGAGGAGAATTTCAAACAAGTTTTTCTTGAAAAAGATTTAACGGAAATTATCAAGTTGCATAAAGCTCAAGCCAGCCAAGAGGCTAAGCGGGAGCTGCAACAAACTCTAATTGATGATATAAACGACGAGAAACCGCACTCCGAAATAACAGCCGACATTAAAGAATTTGCCCAGAAAGCCAACATTCCTGAACATGAAATTATTGTAATTGTAAGTTAATGCAAAATGAAAAAAAAAAAAGTGAAATACAGTTCCACTCCCACGAAATAAAAGTATACCAATTTTGTCATTCTGTGCGTGAGACCATTAAATAAGAAAAATATATATCTGATTGTTCATTTGGTACGTTTATGCTTCTAACTTAAGAAGACATTCTTTATTTCATTCTGCATAATAAGTTTTCTTACAAGTTAAAAGAGTAAAACAACCACAAAACAATCGTCAATTTTTGTCAATACGTTACGGTCTATATTCCATGACAATCTGTAATATGGTAGGCATGATTGTGAGAACCATTTTAAATTGTGGGAGTAGACTGCTCCAATCCAAACAGCACAAAATTACTTAGTGTTCAAAATTTCAGTGGTCATAAGAGATTCTTTGCAAAACAAGCGAACATAATTTTTAATTGTTTATTTATGTGTTTACAGATCTGGTCCACTGTAATGTCTTTGGGTGAATGGAATAAAAAGGAGGAACTTGTCACTGAGCAGGCAGTACGCCATTTGAAAGGCTATTGTCCTTTAATGCAGGCCTTTACCAGCACCGATCGCGCGGAATTAGCTTTGATTCAGAAAGTCCAAGATTTCTGTTATGAAAATATGAATTTTATGAAAGCTTTTCAAAAAATCATCTTACTCTTTTACAAAAGTATGTGCAAAGCATCTTTAAAATATTTGTAATAAGTCTTTAATATCCTTTTAGCCGAAGTTTTATCGGAAGAGATTATTTTGCGTTGGTACAAGGATAGCCATTCAAGCAAGGGCAAAATGCATTTCCTCGAACAAATGAAGAAATTTGTTGAATGGTTGCAATCTGCTGAGGAAGGTAAGGTTTATATTGGAAAACAGGTAAAAACACTATAGTGGATCGCGACTCACCATTAAATACCTTACACTATCTCACAAGTATTCATACAATAATTTCAAATTAAGGCGTTTTTACGCCCGGTGGGCGTACATGCAAGAAAGCTCAGCTTATAAAGGAACATTTGGGTCATAATCCGCAATTTTTGAGAATAAATTTGTTACTATGCTTACACTTTTATTGTACCAAAATTGCAAAATCATTTATTTAACGAAGATGCTTTGCTTACCTAATAATTCTTAATTGCAATCGACTATTAGGTCAATGAGATCTGTGACAAAAAAGAAAACTAAAATCGTTCGCTTTGCTCATTTCTTCGAATGTCCAATTTGTCTTACCAATTAAAGAACATTCTGGGTGAAGAAAATTTATTAATTTATATATTTACACTATAAATTTATTGTGTTTTTTAAGTGCTGAAGAAATATCAAGTATAATATGGGTGCTCAATTTCTTCCACAACTTATGTAAAGTGGCTAATATTCACTTGTACACATTTTTTTAAATTATCTCTTCTAGTAATGCACTGGGTGAAATAAATTTATTGGTTTATATGTTCAATAAGTTTATTATGTATTTTTAAGTGCTAAAAAAATGTACAACCTCATGCGTAATATGGGTGCCCAATTTTTCCTACGACTTGTGTAAATTGGCCAATATTCGCTTGTACATGTTTTCTCAGAAATTTTCTCTTCTAATAATGCACTGGGTGAAATAAATTTATTGGTTTATATGTTCAATAAGT
>NW_024003562.1:245096-252858 GCF_014805625.2 Glossina fuscipes
AATATGGGTGCCCAATTTTTCCTACGACTTGTGTAAATTGGCCAATACTCACTTGCACACGTTTATAAAAGTGAATTTCCGAATGCAAATTATTATCAGCATAAGACTGATAAATTTGAAAATTTCTTTCCAGAGTCTGAATCTGATGAAGAACAAAAGAATGGAGAATAACAACCACCTTCAACTGAAAATCTTGAAAGACTTAAAATTACAGCATACGCATATGCTTTTGGTTTTCAACATTAAACAACAAATATTACCACCAATGAAAGTAGCAACGGGAAAAGCGAAAGCGCTGACATCGGAAGAACAGGATTAAATAACATCATCAACCACAATTAATTCTCTCCATGATAAAAAAATTTTCTTCATGCTATTCAATTACACATATACATATATAATAAATGCAAGCAATCCCCGCAAAAAAGAAAAACAAATAAATAAAGGAATGAAACTAAAGAAAAAAAGGTAGCAGAAATGTGTATAAAAAATATAATAAAATATCATAAATAGAAACTCTTTATATGTTTAATGCGTAGCAATACGTCCTGAAAATACCCTTCAGATGTTGGAATGATAAAAAATGATCATCTGTAATAAAAGAAGTTTAGTTTACGTATATACATATATTTGTAAATAAGTGTATGTATACAAATACGAAGAAACTGAAAAAGAATTAAAATTTCTCATATCATCAATACTGTTAGTTTTGCCTGCAGCCTGTTCTTAGTAAAACGGTATTCATTCATTTTGAAAACAAAGACTAAATAAAATTTAGACTTCAGGCTTAAATATGTAAAAGGACAACAATAATAAAAAATTATATGAAAAAAAACTAAAATAGCGGTTTATCAAACTAATATAATTGTAAACAGGAGACAAATATTTAGTGATTTAAATGTGAAAAAGAATTAATTAAATTATATTACGTATTAATTTATCAAGAACTTCTGTTCAAATTTGATTTTATTTTATTCAATGATTGTAAAAATAGAGAATCATACTCACCTAAGTCTTTTTTAATAAACAAAAAAAATTTCCAAATCAAGAACAGCAATCGCAATTGAAAGAAGAAGGCATCTATTACTATATATCTAAAGAAACTGAAATTTCTGTGCAGTATATACATAATGTAAATTCAGTTATTATTACATGATTTTTATGAATACTTTGTGACTGTTTTCAAAGTCATTGATTCCACGGTTTCCTTGCGTAAATGTGAAGATCAATGAAGTTTTTGGACATTCCAAAACATGAGTTGATTAGACCTTTGCGCATCTGTTCAAATGAATGTTTGGAACGTCTTTGATTCTTCTAAAACTGTTTCATTTGTGATTATACACTGGGTCGTCTTTTTAACTAACTTAACACAGTTCACTCCAATAAGGACTTTTAGATATGTAACTAAAACAGTTTCAAATAAATTTTATAATTCCGAAAACAATGTCATTACATTTTTATTCGCGAAATTGATCATCAACTACAGAAATCATTATAAATTATATGGCGGAAAATGCATTATAAAAGTGCCGTGTTATAGGGTGCATTACTGTATTTTAATTCTAACTTCGACAGTGTTTTGCAGAATTTTGTGTAGGTTTATTTCAATTCACAATGGCTTGAAATTTGTTATAAGCCTGCACCAGCATTTTCATACAATTTTGAAAGGGAGCGCGCATTAAAGTTTCAATATACAAGTAACAGTTGCATGTATTTGCAAAAACAGATCTTACTAATACCTTTAATAATCGTTTAATCGTTGGCCGATTGTCAATATTGACTATAAACCGTACTTTTGTTATACAAGGAGTGAGCTCTAGAACTTAGTAAATTGGATAGTTTTTTAATCCTTTATGGGTGTTGCACTACGAATTTTTTAATTTACCTGTTATTATATCAATGAATATGTTAAAGAAAAAGCTTGGGCCGATTTACGGTTCTTGTTATTGGGCTATCGTGCTATACGATCGCATTTTGGGTTGAAAGTACTCGATCGAGCTACGTATCGGGTATGTGTTCTCATTCGTTGTATGCACAACGGTATATTTGCGATATTGTTGGTATATGTGTAACAAAATAATGCGAAGACGAGGAAAACTGAGTAAATAAATGAACGAAATATAAAATTCGAACGAAAGCAAAATTTAATAAATTGAATTAAATAAATGATCGTTTATTTGCATCATCTAATTTTTTTTTTTTCTTAATGGCTGGCACGATATTTGTAATTTCCATTCTAAACTTGTCTGTCTATACATTACCTAAGTAGGCCCTATATATCACATTTTCAACCCTGTAACCCTGTATATCCACTTTTAGTCGGTTAGGCAAATTTTCTCATTAATTCTATATTCATTTATCGCTTTTCAAATTTTATGACGCCAAGAAGTAAAAGCATCGAGAATCATTAGTTGATTTTATTATTCTTTCCAACACTGAGATTAAGTAATCTTTATATTGCCATTAATTTTATCAAATAGGTGGATTCATAATGATATTTTACTTCATTTTTCTCTTCAACATAAAGTTTGGTAGCTACTTTGCTTTCTTGTTACAATGTGACATTTTACGTTCGATATCGAGTAACATTAACCCAATTGTCGTTAACGAGGACTATCAACCCAAATGGTATGTTCGATAAAGAGAACCGTGAACAAATCCCTTGTTTGATCGTTTTCTGTAATCTCAATGCCTCTTACATTAATTTGTCGTTTATAAGCTGACTAAAACGAAAATTGTTTGCATGGTGTATGCTGAGCAAACAATTGAAGCATGGTATACTTATTTCGAATAGGCCAATGATTAAGTTTTCAATAAAGCCTAATTCGCCTTCATTTACGTCTCTACCTAGAGTATAATTTGTGTCTACCTTAAAATGAATATATGTATTAAGTAACCACTTAAATCGATAGAGTTAACTATATGGCCCATCGCTATCACGTGCCCGACATCTCTTACGGAAACAACAATTTATATAATTATATAATTTAGGTACATTTTTTTGAAAATGATATGGATGGTTGACCCTTATCATCGGAAGTGTAGCGCTATCTGTATAACACAGGTATGCTACGCTTCATATGGGAGACGGATTGTTGACCAAACTTCAAACCATTGACCCAAAACTAGGAGATCGTTGAACTTCTTGAATAATGTGATCTTATGTGCACATACGCTCCACAAAAACAAAATTTGATACGGAAAGATTAATAATCAATTAATATAGTTCATCATTAAGACTTCTGTATGATAGTAACATTTGTTTCGCTCTTCTATTTTTTTGAAGCAGTAATGTTATGAGTGCATAAAAATAGAAGCATATACACCGAGTTAAATACATGGTTTGATTTTACTTATATGAATTAAGGCAATAATGAAAACGTTAACCCTACACATACAGAACATATTTGTAATACGTCGCGTCTCTTTAAACCTTAATCGAAAACATTTCATATAAAAATTAAATATCAGCACCACTTTTTTGCGAATAAATCTTAAAGTAATTTATAGGCACATAACAAAAGTCGATGTTTGAGTGAAGCAGCAGTCAATCTGAAGTGATGCTATACTCAGTAATGCCTGCGCAAAATCAAAAAAAGAAGAAAATAAGGATTAAATAAATATTAAAATTGTCAGGTAAAATTATGTTATTACGTAGGAAAGAAAAACACATTTGCTCTTCTTTATTTATGAATATATTTTATATTTATGCTTTTTAGGAGCAAACGCGCGAAAATTTGGGTATATGTTTTTAAGTTATTTTATTAATACTTAAAGTGGAAATAAAGTTTTATACAAACAAGTGATCAAATAATAAAATTAACGGCAATAATTGTAATGTGTACAGCAAATGAACAATGTAAACTGCCTTGAGTAAATAAAGCGCTTGAAGTAATCATACGGAAAACTACTACGTGAAGAAAAGATAAAATAAATTTAAACAGAAAGGATTTCAAAACAAACGTAAAACTAGCTGTGAAAACAAGAACAAAAAAAGTTCATAGGAGAAAAGGTAAGGTAGACTTTTTCAATTTTTTTCTTTTTTAAAAAAAAAAAAACAATAATTACCCCAGTTTCTGAATTTAAAGTGACAAAGCTCATTCCTTTTTTTTTGGTTAGGGACAACTAGTACTAGACAGTTGCCTTTAAAGACAAGGATAATTTACATCCGCCCTTACCCTTAGGTTGCTACGGTCAAAATATAGGAATGAATATTTCCATTTAAATAGGTTGGCGATTTTGCTTTTAGAAGTCTTTAGATCTTAATTAGTGGAATAAATATTCTCTTAAATTTCAGTAATAAAAATCTAAAGGATGCTGACACTTAAAAAAGTTTTAACATCGACAACCTATTCCTTAATCGTTTTTTTTTTGTGCAAAATTTTTAAGTTGGCAGTTTTACTTTACATATTTTAAAGGGTGCGTGAGGACACAGCTGAACTTTAGGATTAATTTAAAAAGTGATAATAAAAAAGGTTTACATATCGAGAAAGCAAAACAAGATCTTTCTATACTTTTTCATTGTAACATAATAATAAACTTTATACAGTAATTTAGATAACTTTGTACAGGAATGTAAGAATTTTTGAACATAATTTGTAATTATAAAATAAAACTGATAAGCATATGTATGTATATATATATGTGCTTATCAATTTTATTATTTTAAAATTTATCGCTTTTACAAGCTTACTTTCGAAAAAACAAATACTTTCTCTCCTTCTTATATTTACAACAATTAATTCTTCAACACAAGCATCATATACGTATATTGGTAGGATTAAATTGAAACAAACATGCATATGTATATGCAAATATTTCACCTAAATGTTTTCCACTTTTGTTAATTTATAAGTATGTATACATTATTTATTGTGCATTACTGTTTCCATATTTTTATATCTCGGTACTTTTGCGTTCATTATAGCTTTAAAAATAGCAAATGCGTGTGTTTGGATGAAGTGAGAAAACTGCATTCAAAAATTTCAAACATACTTCCAAAACAAAATTTTAGATAATTACAGGGTTTTTGTTATGTGTTCGGTTCCTTGTTATTATTACACCTGTTTAGTTATTGCTGAGGTTAGTTTTTTTTTTTATTTAATTTTTTGCTAGGAGCATTAGCCATTTTGTTGGCTGTTTTCTCTTTTTTTCGTTTGTTTTCTATTAAATTTTTCAAAATAAAATTTTTGTAGTGTTCCAGAAAAACGAAGAAAATCAATTTAAAAAAAGCAAACAAGTAAACGAGATACTTAATCCGCAAATTTTCGATTGACGTTACGGCCAAACAGAGCATTACGTATTTCGGGCACTAACTGCTGCGCAATCAAATCCAACCGCGATTCCAACGTGTTTGGCACCTAAGTGAGAGGAAACATTTTTTCAATAAAAATATAAAAAAAGACAAATTGAAGATTAAGCGTTTTAATTTACGTGTCTAATAAATAGGTTTTTTTTAAACAGCCATGACAAGTATTTAGTCTTTAAATTAACGCCCGCTATAGATTTTGGTTTACAATTTTTAATTTCTCTCTCTAAGTGTGCTTGGCCAGATCATTTATCCCTGGATGTTACTAAAATATATTTAATTAATACCCACCAGAGCCCCGATTAGAGCCGTTGTCATGAAAATGTAAAAATAAAGTTTTTTCTCTTTCGGTTCGTCATTAAAAATTTTGTATTCAATTGATACAACTTTTCGTGTCAAATTAAACTATTTCTTTTAGATCTTCCTTATTTTGATTTGGTTTCTTGCTATGGATATAACGTAATGTATTTGAAATTTCAAATTCCCAATAAATATCGTAAGTTATTCGCACAAATAGCCTTGAAAATTTTGATAGATTCTTCTTTTTTTTTTCAAACTGTGAAATTTCAATAAAGATTATATTCGACAAATTTTGATGCCTAAAGGAATGCAGCTGAATGTAACACTGTTGAAAATTTGTTGTATTTCCTAGCATCACCAAAGTCTACTTCCGCCTATAGGGAAAGCGCAAGGAGGGGGAACGAGATAATATTTCCATCGCCCTATGATGGGTGTAAACAACGCTAATTCAGCACTCGTGAATGGGATTGACATCTACTGGTTCACCGCCAAAAACGGTCAATAAAAAAAAAAGAAGTGAGATTTTCGAAATTCGGTCTAAAGCAAATACAAGTTACTTCCTTCCCTTTTATATTATTGTCAAATCATTTGTTTATTTACCTTTACACGCCCATTTAAAGCAATTATTTCAATGCCACCACACAAATTGGAAGATAAATGATTTTCCCTGTCAACGGCAATTTCGATATCATCTCCTATAATTTCTTTATAATTATTAATGACAGATGGCAAGATTTCTTTAATGAGATCGACATCTGCCTGACGACAACGTAGGATGACATTTTGTTCCATCGTTTGAAACAAGGCTTGTAAGATTAACTTCTCCAAGACTTGTTTATATTCCGCTTTATTTTTAGTGATTTCACCGAGTCGTTTACGTGCCTCTTCTAAAACACTAGCTACGTGATCCTCGCGCACTTTCAGAACCTAAAATAGATTGTGTCTGTTATATCTCAAATTAAGTAAATAAATACGGTTTCTTTAGATTTACTTCTAAACGGGCTTGATTAAGCATATTGGATGATTGAATCTTTTTTTGTAATTCAACTTGTTTCTCTTTCTTTTCGTAATATTCCATAATTTTAAGACGTTGTTGTTGTACTAAACGCCCTTTTTCAATGTTGAACTCCTCTTCGGCTTTAGCATCAATCTCTTCAGCCTTTTCGTTGGCCTCCTGTTCGATGAAAGCCATCATATGCTTAATCTAAAAAAGAATATTTAAAAACGATAATAATAAGAATAGACGACTACGCGATTGCTTCCGTTCTTTCTGCAAGACAGGTTTGTGATTTAGTGATGGTCACACGGAACTGAACGTCAAAATCTACTGTAATGTGCAAAACATCTTGTTTTATAGTAAGTCCGCAGCAATATACCTGAACCCAAATAAAGTCGGTCTAAAATTCCCCCAATCATCAATAGCAAAACATATTCTTGCCTTAAAAATTGCATTGTTTATGGTATGTAGTTGATATCACCCGCTGGAGATTTTCCAATCTACTTTTGTAATTTTTGTAGTTTGTTAGTAAAAAAATATACGGCCTTTCGATGCGGGAAACTACGGTCACATGATGCGAAACGAAGAAAACTGCACTCTTCATATATCGCCCTAATTTCATCTCAGAATAACCAGTTTGATCAATTTCTATTAGACACATGCACAAAAAGGTCAAGGCAGTGTTATCTCAACCCTACTTCACCCTATACCCTATCGCTTATAATACAAGTTCACATTAAGTTTGTGCGGATGTAAGCAACATCTAGCAGGGCTTAGACAGATCCATCTTTTATTATAGGGGTCAAGATCAATTCATGTTCACTTTCTGATATGATTTAAGAGTGTCTACTCGTCTTGTTTTCTTGGGTTCAATCTACAGGCCATAATTCTTAAATAGTTTGAATGGTACACTTATGTATTATGGCCTATGGACGAACGCTATAGAAGAGCCTTTTTTCGACCACTTTCCATGTAGTACATTGTTTTGAAAATTTTTTGTATGAATAACTATACTGTGCATTTAGAACATTTAGTATATTATAGTGCTTGCATTATTTTTAATGAAGTACGCTCGTGCATTCCGAGCGAACTCTCAACGGGAAATGCTGATGTTCACCGATTTGACTCACTTAATGTATTAATGAATTCGTTAATGA
>NW_024003562.1:252868-262547 GCF_014805625.2 Glossina fuscipes
ACGCATATAACACAATTCCAGGTCAGAGTTTGACGGTGAAAATTTTGTTCGCTTTACCGGAGACACCACAAAACACGCTGGTGCTCAATTGTTCGCATGGGAGGCTCATGGTAAGGGCCTACTAAGCTGGAGCTACTAAGCTGGAGCTATACAAAACGAATACGAGAAAAAGAAGGAACATTTCAAATCAAGTGTAAGAATCGGAGGTCAATTTAGTTTAATCATTCACAACGTAGCGGCTTTTGGAGATTGTTTTGAAAAATCTCCTACTAACCTTATGAGATCCAAAAAATATAATCTTGTATATATAAATGTATAAAATATATGCATTCATCTCCCCTTGTAATAGGTTTTCTTAAGTGTTTGGATCGAAAGTAATTTTTGTTCGACACTGTGTCTATTAAAAATTTTAAAATATCTCAATCGCCATTTTTATGTTCAAGATAAGGCAGTGAAGTTTGCCTTAATGTAAAAAATGAATGTCTTCAAGCTGGTCTATTTGGTCATACTGCGGGATTTCAATTGGGTCCATATTTTCATTATATGTTTCCTCTGGATTTGGTTCTATTTAGTATGAATGGTAATTACAAATGGATAAACAACCTGCAAACATTACTAGCCAAATACAATAATACATATCACAGAATAATAAAAATGAAACCAAATGAAGTCAATGAACACAACGAGAAGCAGATATTACAAACTGTATATAATTTCCCTAAAACATTTCCAAGACCAAAGTTTAAAGTTGGGGATTATGTTAGAATTAGCAAATTTAAAGGAGTATTTTTTAAAGGCTATGAACCAAACTGGACCACCGAAATATTTCAGATCAGTAGAATAAAAGTTACGAATCCTGTTACTTACATTCTAAAGGACTATACGGAAAATGAAATATTAGGATCATTTTATGAATACGAAATGAACAAAGTTCGTGACGAAGATGCCGATTTAGTGGAAAAAATATTAAAGAAACAGGGAAACAAATTTTTTGTGAAGTGGCTAGGGTTTAATCAAACTCATAATTCATGGATTAATAAAACTTAATTACTTTGATAAATATGTTTAAGACCAACTAGAAATGTTTTCTATTATTAGCATTATTATTATTATTATTAAAATCTAAATAAAACGGAAAGCCAAAAAAATTGCATTGCGTATTAATTTTTACATTTATTCTTGAATACATAGTAATTACATTTCAATTACATATTTGTATTATATACTCTATAATTATTTTACATATATTCATATATACCTATTCATATATACATTGTTATTTATTATTTGATTACCTATTTTCTAATTTCCCCACGCTAGTGTGGAAATTTTATCATCTAAAACACACCGCTTATCATCTAAATAATCTAACGCTACTTTTTTGCATAACTCTGTATACAATCTGTGAGATCTGCTTCTGATAATTCTCTGTTTACCATAAAAAGATTGTCTATTTATAATACAGTGTTTATAATCACTATATTTTAAATTGTCGGTTATACATTTTTTTATCCCCTTAACTTTTTTCACTTCTTTTTTTTTATTATTTTCATCATTGACTATGTATGCATACGCTTTTGCTTTTAAATCTGCAAACTTTATTATGATACTCCCGGCATTCTTCATCAAACCTAATACTTTTTTGTTATTAGGAATTATATTATGTATATTGCCGGGTAGGTAATCTGATGTGTCAAATTTATTAGGATTATTTTTAATAATGTCATATATATTACCTTCAGACACTAATATAAATGAATCTGTATACATATATATAATCTTTATTGTTTCACTCTGGTTAAGTAAAAAGTTATAATAAAAATCATACATCAATCGATATCACTTAGAGAGTTCTAACACAGTTACCCTCACATATATCGGTTTATCGTGAATAATTTCCCATTTACTTAGCTCATCTCCATATAACCCATTATCGAATACTTCGATGCCCTTGAAGTTAGGTTTGGCTATGAGAGCCCTATACCCTTCAGAATGCCTTCTGTTTTCATAACTATTTACTAAGCGAACGTCTCGGCGATTTTCAACATTTTCCATGGTTTTCCCATACACAGCATTATTCATTAGCTTATAGAAGTTCTTCTCAAATTCATTGTTCGCAACTTTTCTTCTATTGGTGTTTAAACTAATGTAGGGCTCTAACCAAGCCCTTTAAGTAAATTTTAGTATTCTGTGAATGCATTTTAATTGCAACCCGCGTTGCAAGCAGAGGAGCAGATTGTTTAAATGAATCTTATAATTCGTTTTATGAGTTAAATCTGCTATGAGTTTTTTATACTTGCCAGTAGGAGGAATTTTATTGTCTGCACAGAAAGGTAGGCAATCATGTTGATCATGAATATCAGACGGATAATTTAGGTCAACTTCCAAAATGTAACCACTACTTCCCTCGATATCAATGGAGTAAATATCAAAATCTTTTACCTCACTTTCGCTTAAAAATTGGAAGTTTGGATATGGATGTTTTTGAGACATGGCCCATCCATACAAATTGTTTGCATCCATATAGACCAAATAATTTTCAGACTTGCTTTCATCATAATTTTCATTAAACTTATTATTTGACTCGGACAATCTTTGGGTGCATTGAGTAATACCACCTCGAATACTAGTTTTTAAAAACGTATGAATTTCAGGATCTACAATTAGTTCTATTTCAACTTTACTATATTTCAGTATGGCATCCCAAGAAAGAGATGGTGCTGTAACATAATTGTAAGGATCTAGTTTATATATTTCTAAACATAAGATCCTGAAATTCTCGAAAACATCGGTTAATATTAATACATCGGTTTCGAGATATACAACCATATAATCTTTAAGGGTCTGACATTTGAATGCGTCCCACACCGTTCGCGCGAAATTGTAGTCAGCCTCACTACATTCTCGATCGGACAAATAATTATAGAAGCACTCTCGGCTTGGTAAAATTGGATCATCAAGCTTCTTAATGTCGCTTACATAATCGTACGGAAAGACACCCTTACGACTCATCAACGCAAATTTTTCGGGATTTTTAAATGCTTTCTTTAACACTTTATACTGACTGGGTTGCAAATATTTGGCTAATTTCTCTAAACTAGAGTTTAAGAATCTATTAGAATCTACAAAATTCAATAAATATTTTATCTTATTCCCTTCCGTTACTCTCTTCGTAATTGAAATATATAATTCTTTGTTACAAGGTATAACCGACAAATTAGACCCTAACTGTGTGATAAAGAGATGGCTATCATACCTACTTAAATTATGGAAGATAATAGGAACGTAGGGTAGCTTAAATTGAAAACATTTCCTACATTCCCTATGAATGAACCCCACAAATTCCCCTGTAAAATAATTACAGTACTTATCTTTATATCCTAAAATTATTTCTTCACAGGCGTAGCACTCAGTGTTTTCCATCTCTGTTGGTTGCTCATTTTGCAATAGTTCTTTATGGCTTACGGAATTCGTCCAGTACAACTGATACAGGCCGTCCATTTTCCGCTGCATATGACCGACAAATTCAGCTATGCAGGTTTCCCCTAATAAAAATAAGGAATAAATAAACAGAGTCAATTAGTTACTTAAATGAAAAACAAAACATTTGTTAAATACTCACCAACAAAAGCATACATCACACTCTTCTTTATACACATGTTTAACATAATAAGAGACTGCGCACGCTTCATGCTGTTGAGTTGTTCTCGTCCCTTCGCTCCTATTAAGAACTTCTATTGGTTTCAGCATCTATATCAGCATATGTGATTATTGGCGGCGACAACTTCTTCTCCATATTTTTGAACTCGGTTACTGTTCCCGCTGATGGAAATACACTTTTCACTTTGGTGCAACCTTCCTTATGGCGGGTTCCAGTCATGGTGTAAAACGTTTGACACAAATCACAAAACTATCCTGTTGTATGGCTTCGCGTGTATTGAGTTTTTACCAATCTCTGCATGTTGGTAATAAGACAATAATGTTATTGCTTAGTCGTTTCGTTATAAACAGTTAGCAAGTTGATATGCAAACTTTTTGGTTCCTTTGTAGCTCTTGCCGAAACAACCACTTTCCACGTACCCTTGGAACGTAGCAATTCATATGTATTTATGCTGAAGTTTTTGTTATTCTGCTCAAACCGATCGATGTCGCAGTTGGTTATAGGGAATTTTAATCCAGAAAATTCAATCCGAATATTTCAAAATTTAATGACTATCTCGCGAATACTTCCGATTTTATAATAGCCCATGTGAGCTAATCTGCGTAATTCGTCTCCCAACGGTTTGTCGAACTTGTATGCGATAGCCGCTAATATGCACCATTTGAAACTGTAGATATCAGCATTTTTCACACTAATTGTAGCCTTTTTAGTGAATATACTAATTGGCAATGTTACATGTGAACCCACAGGAATGGACTCCAACTTGTAAATGGTTAATTCACAGATTTTAAATTCTGCTATCGCCCAACCGCTATCTCGTTCATAGTATTCTTCAGTTGCTCTTTTAAGCTCAATAAAAAGCTCGTCAATCTCATCGTCAACTTCACTGTTTTCTCTTGCAGCAACGAATTTCGTTGAGAAGTGTTATCACCATTTCTGTTTCGAAACCCTTCATGTAATCTCCAAAAAGCCTCAAATTAAACTTTATAGAGCCAAATTCATCTAATTTGTTTGAATTTTCTCGTGTATAAATGTGCGGACATCATCCAAAAATTTGTTTATTACAATCTCATCCCTCACGTCGCTGACGATTTTATATTGAATCACATTTCGCGATGTGGGCGGAGATGTGATGAACACATTTTCTTTTAAGAGCACACCTGCCTTCTCTCAGAATTTATCTACTATTCGTATCCTGTCTTCCAGAAAAAGAAAACATAGTAGCGTAAATTTCGATGATTGGAGATATTAAGACCAATTATGTAACTTAGGAGCAACAATAATACGAATAAAATTTGAAGAAAATATGTTCTCAAGCCATGTGTGTTCAATATGACAAAAGACATTTAACATATGTTTTTCTTCTGTCCTAAACACCAAGAGGAACCACTAAGATTATAAATAGGAAATGGGGAGTTTACCCTCCCCGATAATCTTGTGATAACCACACAGCATGGTCAGCAAAAGCGGGAAGCGATAGAAAACATATTGAAGAAATCAAATCAGGAGCGATCGTAGATCCAAGCATAGTGTCTAAACGACAACCCCCTATGAGGTCATATCTAAACGATTACATTAGAGGACAGAGTATAGGTACGCTTTAGAGGATTAAAACGGGCGGCCTTTAGATCCTTTCTCACTTAATGCCAGATATATGCTTACATATACGTATATGTATGTATGTGGATGTATATAATATGGTATATGTGTCTTGGTTTACTGACTATTTCCCGTTCCAAACATCTTGCTTATAAACTTGACTCGATTCTGATGACATACTACGTGCTTGCATATATTGTAAAGGAAAATGTTGGCGGTGTACAAATAATCTGTTTATTGGAAAGTTTCCCTAGCTATCTTTCCAAAGGGTGATCAAGTGTTGTTGGTGTATTTCCCTATGCTGCTTGGCTTCAGTGCGCCAAGTCGAGCTGTTTCTGAAAAATGTCAATTAAGCTCGGCATGAGACAGTCCCTAACTAAAGTTACAAGGCGGATAGAACACCTCTTTCGTTATAACAGCGAGTTGATACGCTTTGATTGAACTGCATAAAACACTTACTTTATTCAGTTTTTACTCGGCTATTTATACCTAAGTTCTTATATTAAATTATGCTTACATGTACAAAAATGATGATTGTTCTGATTGGGGATGCCCGGCATCGTATTGCATTACGAAATGCAATATTCAGCCAGGTGAAGTGCGACATAATTTTTATTTTTCTTTTAGCAAAAGAATTGTACTGAATTTGCGTAATTCTGTCGCACTTCAAAGTGGATGCCTATAACGGTATGCGATCACACTACATCTTAACTGATGCATTATTCATCGAAGCCAACCATATAGATGCAGTAATTGATGCGGCCTAGACATGTTAAAGGGCAGAAAAATAAAGTTACACAACAATCTTCCCGCATCGCAAGGCACAGTCTTCAGCTGGATAGTATAATGTGTGATTTTAACTTAGCAATTTGGTTTGCTAAGAATGTATCTCTGCATGATTCAAATTGTTAAATTCACGCACGCATTGAAATTTTTCACATACTTTTGACGCTTCCGCTTGTGATAATTTTTCTTTAAAGGAGATGGAGGAGATTGATAGATAACGAGAAGCTTTGATTTTCTTGGTCTTGTAGCGGTGAAAAGAAAAGTGAAATTGTATTAGATAAAATATATGCAAGAATTTGCTGTCAACATATATACTTTAAAATGAAGTTTTTTTTTTTTTTGTGAGTTTATGGAAAACAAATATCTTTCATACTACGTGAAGAAGAGACTACTGTGTCGTATATACGAATGATTGGTGCACATTGTTACAAAGTTGAGGTTTAGGAAGGAATTTGCTAACATTAATATAATTAATTTCGAATTATTAAGATGCTATAATCATGCCACAAACCTCTAGGGTGTTATTTCATTGGGGCACATAATGTCTCGTTGAAGAATTTATTTAACTTTAATTTTTTATTTAAAACTCTACATATCAAAAGTGAATGAGAGTACTAAAGAAAACAAAGGGGTTGAGAAAGTTTTTTTGTATAATTGTTGGAATTTGATAATAAATGAATATAAAATAACAACAACTAATCAAAGAGCTATACATGTTAAGCAATCGTAAAAGTTTTCCAAAAACGAAATAAGGTTCACACACGGATAAGCTCGGTGATACCTTATAACGCTTTCATAAATAAAAAAATATTCAAATTGTGTACTATAAATTCGACGAATTCGGCAAAGATTACCAGCAGAAAACCGACTTTAATAGCTCTTATCAAATGAGTGAACACTTAGTGGTAGACATTTCGGATGCAATCATTTCGTCATTAAATTTGCCTCCTTTGGATTTATTTAAAATACTATTTGCTGCAAGTTACGCCATGTGATTAAAAAACGCTTATTTTTGATGAGTTGTGCTGCTGAATTTACGCCAGTTGATTTTTAACCTCTCTTTCTATTACGTGGATCATCATTCAATGCTGTTTATGATGTCTAATTAGAATTTAGCTAAGTATATGAACACATATAAGTGTGGTCATCTACATTTGTATTAATTGTACTTATATGCAAATACATCCATTCATTTCTACAATTGAATATTTACAATTAGATAAACACATGTGCGTAGTTAGACCAATACTTGAGTATGCTTTGGTTGTGTGATCTACCTACTAAAGGTATTATGTAGATTCAATAGAATCAGTTCAAGAGCAATTCTTACTCTTTGCCTTTAGGAATTTTGGTTGGGGCCCACTTGTCTCTCTGCTTCGTTGTGAAAATAGGTTGCTGTTATTCTTACCCTTACTTAAGAGATATAGATTTATTCTTGGTGTTTCCTTGTTAATTAAGGTAATTAACGATACTATCGATTTGCTCACGTTACTTGGTAAAATAAGCTTTAAGCTAGCTCCTCCAGGCATTTTATTTTTATTAAGCTGAGTCAGTGTAAACATATTTATGAGCTGTTTATGCGAATAGAGTTGTTTTCAAAAACTAAATTATGTCTATCACTCAATCTCAATATCGGACCCCTTAAAGTCTACCAAAATGACTTTGCTTAATACGCGCGATTTGCCTATGTTGTATTTAAATTAACTTTTAATCCTAACAGCTCATTATGATTCAAAAATTAAATGTTTATTGTGTTGGTTGCCATGCTTTCGCATGTTTGCAATCGTTTAGGGGTTCGCTTGCAACTTGGATCTTTACCGGTTGTGTGCCTCTGTGCCAATGGTATACATGCTCCTCTTTTTTTTTTCTTTCCTACTTATTTATACATAAATTATATTTACTAATTTACTATCCGCCTGAGTAGCCGAAGGGGAGGAATCTCGACTAGCAAGTCAACGGTCGTGGGTTCGAATCTCAAGTGCGGTAGAGTTTTTAATAAAAAAAAAAAAAAAAAAAAAGCCGATAGTCTTAGATGCTAGTGCTTTTAAGAGTTTAGTCTTAGAATTTATTTCTCTGGCGAAATTAATAATAATAATAATATATTTAATTTTTTGTGTGTTATTTTTTTTTTGTCTTTTTTCTCTTTATATACTTTATACTAGTGTGTTGTAATATTATTAAGCATGAAATTCACTTCTAAGAGTCAGTTGAGTTCGACTGTAACTAATTTTATCTGCGTTTCATTATAATAGTCATTCTAGTTTCTTTACAATAGTCATTAAAAATATTTAGCTTAATTTAATTCGGTTGCTCATTAATTTTAGTTGAATGTGGTGTGTTAATAATAAATAAATAAATAAAATAAGTAGGTAAAGCAATAGTTCCCTGCCACGAAGTTTGATGTTTTTCCATTAAATGGTATGAAATGGCATGTGGAAACATTCTGCCAAATATTTATGTACTGATTAACGCAAAAAATTTATTAACATTTAATAAAACGTTACTTCTCTTTCACGAATTCAAACTTTTAATCTACATGTCTTTTTTCTTACAAAAGTAGCTCTTTACCACCAATACTAACTCAGAACAGCCAATTCTATCGTAAAACGTAAGGTCTTTGGTTTTAGCGCTATTTCTTAATTACGAGAGAGCGTATTTAATAGCTGTTGTGCTTACGTGATCTCAAAAAACCGATAGCCATCGAACAATGTTGAATGCTTCTGTCATGTGAATGTTCTATCAATGCTTAATACGCGCGATTTGCCTACGTGGTATTTAAACTAACTTGTAATCTTAACATCTCGTTATGATTGGAAAAATAACTGCTATTGTATATTGTTATTGGTAGACGATTTTGTATGTTTGCAATGGCTTAGGAGTTCAGTTACAACTTGGTTTTGTACTGGTTGTGGCCGTGCTTTTGTACTGATGGTGTACAAGAAGACAAAAAGAGAAGATAGTGATATATACCTTCAATACACATAGAGATGGCTGCAATGTAAAGTTATAAGGTATATATGAACATATTATCTGTGTTTCTCCTGAATAAAATGTAAGGAAAATTTACCATTTATAAATATGAAATATAAGCGTATTGCTTGGAATGGAAACCTAAAGAAGGGATTTCTTGGACAGCTGTTTGGCGATTCCAATGCGGAGAACTGCTATATTTTAATGGTAGACAATATATTTTTATGGTAGGCATCCTTTTTCTTTCTTTTAATGCCTTCATCTTTTCTGAAATTGTTACACAAATATGAAATATAAACTGATAAGGTGTGTAAAAGCTTTGTAGGACAGAAGAGCGTGAGATTGCAGAAGTAAGAATAAAAAAAGTGTGAGGGACTATATCAAAAACGACCGACATATGTTACTTTAACTGTTTTTAATTATATTTAAAATTGATTTTCTGTTTTCAGCGGAGCTAGCTCGAGTAAACATAGATTAACTCAATTCTATGCTTTCGATGTTGAATTCCGCTATTTTTTCAAAGTGTTTAGAAGTGTTTAAGAGTGTTTAAGACTGTCTAATAACATTTTATATGCCTTCGATGCTAAAATTCGCTATTTTATATGCTTTCGATGTTGAATTTCGCTATTTTTTTTAAGTGTTTAGAATTGTTTAAGACTGTTG
>NW_024003562.1:262557-264762 GCF_014805625.2 Glossina fuscipes
TCTAATAAGATTTTATATGCTTTCGATGTCGAATTTCGCTATTTTTTCAAAGCGTTTAGAAGTGTTTAAGACTGTTTAATAAGATTTTATATGCTTTCGATGTTGAATTTCACTATTTTTTCAAAGCGTTTAGAAGTGTTTAAGACTGTTTAATAAGATTTTATATGCTTTCGATGTTGCATTTCACTATTTTTTCAAAGCGTTTAGAAGTGTTTAAGACTGTTTATTAAGATTTTATATGCTTTCGATGTTGCATTTCGCTATTTTTTCAAAGTGTGTAGAAGTGTTTAAGGCTGTTTAAGGCTGTTTATGACTGTTTAATAACATTTTATATGCTTTCGATGTTTAATTTTACTATTTTTTCAAAGTGTTTAGAAGTATATAAGACTGTTTAAGGCTGTTTATGACTGTTTAATAAAATTTTATATGCTTTCGATGTTGCATTTCGCTATTTTTTCAAAGTGTGTAGAAGTGTTCAAGGCTGTTTAAGACTCTTTAAGAGTGTTTAATAAGATTTTATATGCTTTCGATGTTGAAAATCGCTATTTTGTCAAAGTATTTAGAAGTGTTTAAGACTGTTTAAAGCTGTTTAAGATTGTTGAGTAAAATTTTATATGCTTTCGATGTTGAAATTCGCTACTTTTTCGAAGTGTTTAGAAGTGTTTAAGACTCTTTAAGAGTGTTTAATGAGATTTTATATGCTTTCGTTGTTGAATTTCGGTATGTTTTCAAAATGTTTAGAAGTGTTTAAGACTGCTTAAGACTGTGTAATAAGATTTTATATGCTTTCGATGTTGAGTTTCGGTATTTTGTCAAAGTGTTTAGAAGTGTTTAAGGGTGTTTAAGATTGTTTATTAAGATTTTCTATGCTTTCGATGTTGAATTTCGATATTTTTTCAAAGTTTTTAGAAGCGTTGAAGACTGTTTAATAAGATTTTATATGCTTTCGATGTTGAATTTCGCTATTTTTTCAAAGCGTATAGAAGTGTTTAAGACTGTTTAATAAGATTTTATATGCTTTCGATGTTGAATTTCACTATTTTTTCAAAGAGTTTAGAAGTGTTTAAGACTGTTTATTAAGATTTTATATGCTTTCGATGTTGAATTTCACTATTTTTCAAAGTGTTCAGAAGTGTTTAAGACTGTTTATTAAGAGTTTATATGCTTTCGATGTTGAATTTCGCTATTTTTTCAAAGTGTTTAGAAGTGTTTAAGAATGTTTGAGACTGTTAATTAAGATTTTATATGCTTTCGATGTTGAATTTCGGTATCTTTTCAAAATGTTTAGAAATGTTTAAGACTGTTTAAGACTGTTTAATAAGATTTTGTATGCTTTCGATGTTGAATTTCGTTATTTTTTCAAAATGTTTAGAAGTGTTTAAGACTGTTTGAGACTGTTTAAGACTGTTTAACAAGATTTTATATGCTTTCGATGTTGAATTTCGGCATTTTTTTAAAATGTGTAGAAGTGTTTAAGGGTGTTTAAGATTGTTTAATAAGATTTTCTATGCTTTCGATGTTGAATTTTGCTATTTTTTCAAAGTGTTTAGAAGTGCTTAAGACTGTTGAAGACTGTTTAATAAGATTTTATATACTTTTGATGTTGAATTTCGATATTTTGTCAGAGTGTTTAGAAGTGTTTAAGGGTGTTTAAGATTGTTTATTAAGATTTTCTATGCTCTCGATGTTGAATTTCGATATTTTTTCAAAGTGTTTAGAAGCGTTGAAGACTGTTTAATAAGATTTTATATGCTTTCAATGTTGAATTTCGCTATTTTTTCAAAGCGTTTAGATGTGTTTAAGACTGTTTAAGACAGTTTAAGACTGTTTAATAAGATTTTATTTGCTTTCGATGTTGTATTTTGATATTTTGTCAAAGTGTTTAGAAGTGTTTAAGGGTGTTTAAGATTGTTTATTAAGATTTTCTATGCTCTCGATGTTGAATTTCGATATTTTTTTAAAGTGTTTAGAAGCGTTGAAGACTGTTTAATAAGATTTTATATGCTTTCGATGTTGAATTTCACTATTTTTCAAAGTGTTTAGAAGTGTTTAAGACTGTTTAATAAGATTTTACATGCTTTCGATGTTGAATTTCACTATTTTTTCAAAGCGTTTAGAAGTGTTTAAGACTGTTTATTAAGATTTTATATGCTTTCGATGTTGAATTTCACTATTTTTTCAAAGTGTTCAGAAGTGTTTAAGACT
>NW_024003563.1:0-6510 GCF_014805625.2 Glossina fuscipes
TTTCTTCAATATTTTTTCCACTAAATACGCATTTTCGTCACGAACTTTTTGCATTTCGTATTCATAAAATGATCCTAACATTTCATTTTCCTTATAGTCCTTTAGAATGTAAGTAACAGGATTCGTAATTTTTATTCTACTAATTTGAAATATTTCGGTAGTCCAGTTTGCTTCATAGCCTTTAAAAAATACTCCTTTAAATTTGCTAATTCTAACATAATCCCCAACTTTAAACTTTGGTATTGGAAATGTTTAGGAAAGGTTTAGGAAAATTATATACAGTTTGTAATATCTGCTTCTCGTTGTGTTCATTGATTTCATTTGGTTTCATTTTTATTATTCTGTGATATGTATTATTGTATTTGGCTAATAATGTTTGCAGGCTGTTTATCCATTTGTAATTACCATTCGTACTAAACATTTTCCACATTAAGTTTTTTAATGTTCTATTAAATCTTTCACATATGGAGGCTTTCATATGAGTATATGTGTGATAATGATTAATTTGATAATATTTCATTAAACTTTTAAAATCTTTATTGAAAAATTCCTTTCCCTGATCAGTTTGAATATTTCTTGGAGATGTATTTCTTTTTTCCAATACCTGTTTCATCGCTTTAACTATATCTGAAGAACTTTTAGATTTTACTGGTTCCGCGAAAGCATATTTAGAAAATACATCAATTCCTACCAAAAGGTATTTGTAGCCATTGTTTAGTTTATGAAATGGAATTAACTCAACTAAATCTATTTGCCATGTATCATTAATTCCTTTTTGAATAAATGGCCTTCGAACAAAATTTTTTCTGACTGGTTTGTGAATCTCATTAAAAACTTGAATTTTACTCATTTTCATACATTTATTTTCTTATCATTCTCAAATGTAGCTTATGTATCTTAATATCCTGCCTAATCTTTATTGACATTTTCCGAGAAAATTCAAAATATAATCTTAACAAATCAATACCAATATCAGGGTGGATGGATATGGACATATCAGCCAATTGAACATCAGTCTTATTTAATTCCACGCACTTTGGTAAAAAATGATAGTAATAAAAGAACGAGATTTGCTTTTGTAATATATATTCTTTTTGTATATAATATATATTGTATATAATATATTCATTCCAGCATAGGAACGTTGATAAAAAAATTCCAACACGAGTTATTAATCTCCACGTTTCAGGATGAAGCTTTATTCCATGTCCTTTTTGTTTAATAATCAAAAGACATTGTCCATCTCGATTATATTTAAAATTACACTCAATGTTGTCTAGAGTTGGATGATCTAGTATGCTCTCAGGTTCTATAAAGTCTATTTGATCCAATCTTATTTGTATGTATTCCTTGTAGGCCATTAAATGAATCCATTGATCACGAGTGAAACTAATAAAATTACATTTATTATCTTGCAGCCATAAAAGTGTTTTAAAGTTTCTTGAGGGTGAAAAACCACATTTGATTTTAGTTTTTAAACCGACGAAATATTCCAAACCAAATATTAATTGATGGTCTTGATTTCTTTTTGGTAAACGCGGAGTTTTTTGAGCACTTAGCGATATGTGATCCATTTATTGAGACGACACAACTAGTACTGACAGTGATATGAAATCTTTTAGAATATAAACTCAAAAATTATATAAAATCAGCTCAGTATTTAGCAGTAACTCATCAAACCATGTCCAGCGTAACTAAAAGTACATTCGCTCTTGTTGATTTCCAGTATTGTCATGGAAATCAGAAACAAATCTTTATTAAAGAGCTAGCATATATGAGTGCAAGCTCTGTTGTAGCTAACTACTTTTTCTTTAGACCACCGTTCGGTGAATAGGAATTAAATGAGAAAACTAAGGATCAAAATCATTTTTGTGCTAAATTTATTCATGGTTTAAAATGGTGGGATGATGCTTAGGTGACATACTATCTCCCTTGAATAATTATGAGTACGTTTTAGTCGTGGGAAGAGAAAAACAAGAATTTCTTAAAAATATATTTGAAATCTAAAGTGATATTTGTGGACACTCAAACATCTTTGCGAAAACTACCTAATTATTTTACTAACTGCCCACATCATCGAAATGATTTTAAATTTAGCTGTGCTCTTAACAATTTATATAAACTTTTTATCTATCTTGAAAAAAACTCAAACGCCCTTGAAGTTATTACTTCAAATTAAATAAATAAATATTTATACATTGACGAATTCTATGAAGTCCTAGTTTATTCTCTAGTTTATAATTAACAAGACAACATGTTTTATCAGTTTTACCATCCATTTACTATGCTTATTAGTGGACCATCAGGGTCAGGCAAAACAACATTTTTGAAAAATCTTATTCACAATAAGGATTTCCTGATTAATGTGAAAATTGATCGAATAATTTGGTGTTATGATGAAGAAAATGCGAAACCTGATATAAATAATGTTGCGCATATTGAATATAACAATGGAATACCAGAAAACTTGGAAAATGTTCTCAACGAACCAACTATCGTCGTACTCGATGACTTAATGATGGGAGCTTTCAACAGAACGGTTTGTGAACTTTTCACAATGGGGTCCCACCATAGGAACTTTTCTGTCATTGTAGTAACACAAAACATATTTCACAAATCGTCGCACACAAGAGATATTTCATTCAATTCAAAATATACAGTTGTGTTTAAAAATCCTAGAGATATCCTACAGTTTCAACATTTAGCAAGGCAAATTCATCCAGAAAATTTATCTGAACTTATGAGAATATATAAAGATGTGACTAGCAAACCTCACGGTTATTTATTAATCGACCTTACACAAAGCGTAAATGATTTATTAAGGTACAGAACGAACATAATTAATCCGAATTTTTGCTATTGCTTCTGTGACACCGGAGAAAATGGCCTTAAAAAAGAGTTTAAAGCGACTGAAGAACCACAAACATATGCTGTATGTCCTCAAAACCAATAATAGAAAATTAAGAAAAGCTATACTCAACTGTGCTGAGGATGAATTAATTAAAACTTTGACTGAGATTATCTTTAACACAATAGCTGGAAACATTAAACTAAAAAATAAAGATTTGAAGGTTTTAAAAAAGTATAAAAAAGAACTTAGGTTCATCTCGAAACCAAAAGCGTCCATAAAGTCTAAAAGAAAGGTTCTTGTGCAGAAGGGTGGTGGCTTCTTACCTATAATCATAGCATCATTATTAAGCGGATTTATCGGAAAATTGTTAGATAATGTTCAATAAATTTAAACCGAAGCTAAATAAAGTAATCTTGTTATACCCAAGTGCATACGACGTGATGATGGACGATAAACATTCAGCGGAATTTATTAATAGAAAGCTGTTATCATACTTCAACAATGTCTCCCTTTCAGAATATGACAAATGGATCAAAATTAAACTAGAATTAAATACTTATATTAGAAGGAAATTAAAACCAATTAAGCAAAACTTTGACCATATACCCGAAATGGAGCTTTCTAAAAGTGATGTAGAAGACGGGAAAGTTAACACTGAAAAATCTGAAATCCTCCTCCAAAAGGTGAACAATGACGGCATATTCCAAAATAGTAGCGAAAAATTGCAAAGTGACTTAGATGATAGCATTTCAAAAGATGAATTTATGACGCCTGAAAAATTCTTAAATAGAACTAAAGAAGCAACACCACACCAAGTAAGCAGACAACCTACAAAACCTAATGTAAAATCGAGATTTCAAAAACGCATTTCTCCATATAACACCCGGCTTAGAAGCCAACTTAAAACTAAGGCTGATTTAATTAAAAATGGCTTTTCTACAGATGCTATCATTTCAGACGGAAAAAGAAAATTGGGGCAGAAATCTTCAATTCAGAAGGGTGAAAATAGTTTTAAGTGGATTGCTTTATAAAAATGTACATTTGAGCTAACATTAAATAAAAACTATTACAATCGTGTTTTGAGTTCATTTTTCTAACGCCTTTTAAACAATGAAAAGAATACTCTGTCCGCATTTACAAATATTATAAATCTTCCTACTATTACAAATGATCAGTGGGAAGTTGGAATAACCGAACTGTTTTTAAATAATGCTAACATTGAAAGTGATACACCTCAAGAACAAGCGCAGGAATATTCACCATTATTTATTTATACTGATATAATAAAATCTCGTTGCGTTGGAGATAAAATTTTAAGATGTCTTCGGGTTTTGTCGTTTAATGGATAAAGCAAGTGTTTTGAGTTCACCAGCGTAGAGTACTATAGCCTTGAAATTGCTACCATAAAGGACATCTCTATACTCATAGTTAGTACAGACGGTTCCAAATATAATTTTCGTGATTCCATTACACCTACTTACATTACTCTTCACTTTAGAAAAAAGAAACGTAATTAAAATAAAACTAATATAAACGAGAGCACAAATAATATTTCATTCAGAAGTGTAATGGACTGGCATGGAGCAAGTGTATACTTCGTATTACTCTAATCAAATCGGAAGTGGATTAAGTCACATAGGATCATTATATGTGTCACCACGAGTCGTACAACATGGACGGGGCCTTGGTTCATTCTTCGCGTCTTTTTTTAGAAATTTAAAACCTCTGTTTCTATCAGGTTTGAATGCGATTAAAGACCAGGCTATGGATACGGGCAAATCTATTCTCAATGATTTCGGTCGCAACCCACTTAGAAATATTTTGGCAGAGCAAGGCAAAAAGGCATTAAGTAATTTAACAGAAAAAGCAGTCAACAAGATATAGTCTAAATTTCAAAAAAAATTTGGCAAAAGTAGTATAAGACGTCGAATCAAAAGAAAACGACGTCAGTCACAAAAGAGATCTACCTCGAAACGCACGAAAAAATTCAATCTACGTAACAAAGTAAAAGACATATTTGCTTAGAAACTATGGGCACTCATATAGAATGTATGAAAAGTGAATTAGATTTATTTGCACCATATCCTATACAAAGCAGCATTCTACATACAGAAGAAGTCTCATATAATCCTATTCAATTCTTAGACAATCCTAGCTCCATTGAATTTCTCTGTCTTGGTAATGGCGATACATATCGAGACTTTTGTAGCGTTTATTTAAAGTTGGTTGTTCAATTGAAGAATAAAGATAATTCTGATGTTACTGAACATAAATGTGGCCTTGTAAATAATCTTCTGAATTCCATGTTTCGAAGCGTATCCGTACATTTAAATAACGTATTGGTTTCGCAAAGTGACAACAATTATCACCGCAGATCATACATACAAACTCTACTCAATTATGGCACTGATGCAGGTCGAACTCATTTATCATGTTCTGGATGGTATCCAGATTACTACACCGGCGAAATATTTCATGATTGTAAAAAACAATTAACCGAATTGTTTGATAAAAGTAACAAAGTGGAATTGTTCGGGAAGCTGCATGGTGATATTTTTAATTAGCCTAAACTCTTGCTAATATTTAATTTGGAAAAATCATTATTTTATTTAATGCAAAATCCTGTCAAGGAAACGCAGCTTAAGATATTGGAAGCACAATTGTTTATGAATCACATAACTATTAATCCAGGAATACTGGTTGCTCATCATAAAATATTACAAACGAAAGCAGCTTTAAATCCATTTAATAAGGTAGAAGTTAAAACATTCACTCTGTATCCTGGAAACCATACCCTCTCATTAGATAATGTTGTCATAGGACAACTTCCGACATTTTTAGCTTTTTGTATGGTTTACAATAGCTCTTATTCAGGCGATCGAACAGCGGATCTTTTCAAGTTCGAGCATTTTTATTTGCAAAGGTTTAATATGTCAGTCAGTGGTGTTCAAATACCTTCTCAACCACTTGAATTCGATTACTCTACAGAAAATTTAAGATCAACCAGAGCCTATAGCATGCTATTCAAATCATCTGGAATTAATCACTCAGATCGTGGTGTTCATATAAATAAGAAACTGTTTGAAGATAGCTGCTTTATACTAGCGTTTGATCTCTCCGCTGATCATTGTAATAACGATTTGTGTGCTAATATTTTAAGGCAAGGAAACATACGCATTGAAGGCAAATTCGCTCGGGCATTAACATCAGCTGTAACTTGCATAGTTTACTGCGAGTATGATTCGATGTTAGAGATTGATAGAAACAGAAACGTGAAAATTACGCTTTAAAATGAATACGATACAAATAGAACAAGCACTTAAGGCAAGTCAATCTACAAAGAAGTATTTTCAAGGTGTTTTCCCAGCTAATAATTTACCACGGAAAGTGGGCTCTAAACCTGCTATTATAGTAGCAAATACAGACTACTTTAATCAGCCAGAAGAGCGTTGGGTGGCCTTTTATTTTAATTCTAAGTTAGGAGCGGAATACTTTGATTCATATGGATAACGACCATTGAAGAAAGAATTTGACAATTTTTTAAAGAGAAACTGCGACACGTATGTATGTAATAAACAGCAACTCCAAGGATACTTTTCAAGCACTTGCGGACATTATGCCTTGCTTTATAGCTTATATAAGAGTCAACGAAAAAGTTT
>NW_024003563.1:6610-6680 GCF_014805625.2 Glossina fuscipes
TAGATATCAAATTCTTTATTTTCATTTGGAATAAACTCAAAAATAGCTATAGATTTGTCTCTTCCCCGAG
>NW_024003564.1:0-2713 GCF_014805625.2 Glossina fuscipes
GTTCACATAATTGGGTTATTTATAGCCGATAAAGGGCCATTCACTAAAAAGATGATCATATCGCTTTATTATTATGTCCTCGTGATGAATATCACTTGGAGCACTTTGAGGGCCTTTTTTGTAATTTCTATTTCAATGTTGTTTTGTGTTTGTATGTTACATTAAATATGTGTTTGTATGTTAGAGTTCGTATGTATTGCGAGGCAGTCAAATGCCATTCAATCTATTGCCGTGGTTTAGCCCTTCGGTACGCCACTAATTCGCTTCTCATTTTATTTAGTAAGACTTCGGTTCTTCTTACTTACACCGTTTAGTAGGGGGATTGTAGTCAATTCAATGAAAGAAATTCAAGCTCCGAGTTTAGTTTATATTAGTCGAAAACGTAAGTTTCTTATTTGTAAACGGCTTTGCAAATTGTTAAGTTTTACCACAAAACTAGTTAGAATTCTTATATTGCGGCCGATACGTACACTTATATTTCGCAAGTTTTATTTCACTGATGTCTAAGAAATAAATGTTAAGATCTGAATTTATAATTATTCTCCCAACGCTGATATCTACGTGTTGGATATCCGATCGTGAAGAAGGAACAAGAACGGAAAATGTCAGTACCTTGACTAAAACAATCTTGGATGTCACTTGACTTAGACCATCTCCAATCTAACTTTACCGTATCTCAATAAGAAAACAGGTGCTCTTGAACTGGGCTCACCCAAGACTACCGTTTGCCGTGTTAGATTAGAATACAAGATAGCGATTTATTTTGTATGTAGCGCATATCTGTAATGTAATCCTGACATCGTATTCTTTAAATATTGGTAAATGAACACTACTCAACGTGCTCGTCTTGCCTACATCTTATTTAAAAAATTTTTAATTTTTAGTGCGTATGATATGAAAATTAAACTAACTATATTCGTTATTATCGATTGCCAAGTTTTTAGTATCTCTGCGCGTGTTTCAGTTGCCTTCGTACTAGAAGCGTGCATTTTTTTTTTCACTTGTTTATAAAGACAACCATTTTGTCCCTTTATTCTTTCGTTATTGTTTATACTTTATGAAAATCGATGTTAACGTTAGTATTTATATCTAGTGACCTACTTTATTCGGCTATTATTTTATTATAGCTAAATCTTAAGTATCAGTTACTAAATATGTAATATGATAGTTGCTTTGATTATTTTTGCTTCTATGGTTCCATGCAAATTTACTCCACTATGAAGAAACGACGGCTTCTTAAATGATTGTAAGCTGAAAAGCATTCTTACTCAAAACATGATACGACTTTCAGTGTCATTAACTTAACATTAATTATACGTAATGGTATGCAACAAATTTTTTTAATATTTTTAAATTCCGTAATTTTTATGAGTACCTAAAACGGACTTTTGAAAAATAACGCAATCCCTTTCTATTCTCAATATGAGACTATATTGTTTATTCCTGATGTATTTCTATGGATTTAAATAAAAATTTTTAAAGCTTTAAAATGTGTATGCATCCTTCACTTGTCCACTTCGCATACATAATTTAAAAATGTAGAGCGATATTTATTACTTTATTACGTACAATTATTTTAAATAACTAGAAAATGTTATGGAAATTTGATCGATAGCATATAAGCGACGAGTTAACGATTTTTATATTTTTTTCCGCTTGACAGCCGTTAATTTGAAAAAATGTTCGTATATATATAAAAAAAAACAGATTTAAGTATGAAATTCTTCAGGTTTTTTAATGGCTTAATACAACCTAGAGCTATGACTATTTATATCTTACACCACTTGTGATGCAGGGTGTACTAACGTTGGGCGAACGTATGTAACACCCAGAAAGGCTTAAGATGGACTCATATTTCCTTACCCCGAGCTAAGCTCGTCTGTCCGCATGTCAGTCTCATAAATACTTCATTTCAGAAAATAGTTTAATTTTTAATATTTTATATTGCAAATAAGTCCATTGTAGTGATTGAAGAACAAAATGAATGCTACGGAAATTGAGTCATATCGATCATCTTTTTAGGATTCAACATATAAAGGGAAAACAATGCTATTACGTAGGAAGAAAGTGAAATTTCTAGTTTTTTATGACGGAAATTGTAAAGTAATAAAATTTTTAGGAAGTAGATCAAGTGTCGAAATTTTGGATTACGCCAAGTTTTGAGCACCCTTCTGTCCATGTCTGTCCATGTATTCTTTTCTCGATTTATTTTAGTATATCTTCCGATCAAGAAAATATGTGGCAATGCTGTTAACACGATTTCTGGATAGTACTGATCTTCAAATGAAACGTGTGAAAATTTTATTACATGTCGATCATTATTTTGCAAATTATAGTTGCTGCAATGGTACTACTTTTTTGTCCGGTTTGGAAAGCTTTCGCTCTGTAAATGGGAAAACTGCCGGTTCTAGAGTTCAGTGATGAACACATTCATATCGCAGAAAGAAATCCTTTTTATTTCACCTGAAGTGCGTCAAATAGCACTCTGAGTCAGCAACACGTTCTTGTCAAGCAAACGGGGCATCCACATCAAGCAGAACGTTCTCTTAGATAAATGTTCATGCAAAAACTAAATGTATGGTTTCCCAATATCACTGGCCGCATAGGATGGCCGCATTACTTTTCAGTCTTCCAAAACGATTTTGTGCATTTCTTTTAGGTTTTTTTGGAGCAACTGCCGAATAGGTGGACCAAAATGTTCAACATCGTCGAT
>NW_024003564.1:2723-3428 GCF_014805625.2 Glossina fuscipes
TTGGTAGTTCCTTGGTGTTGAATATTGAAAGAAGTAATAATCCTTGTACATTATTTATAATCATTGAATTTAAGGAAGAGAATAATTTGACGTCCTCTGCGTGCAATGAGATGTAGTTTGACCCGACTGCAGACACGAAATTGTTAATGTATAGAACAAAGAGAATTGGCCACAAGTGACTATCTAGCTAAACACCTGAGGCAACAGAAAAATCCCTAAATTTGAAGGAATTAGATATGAAGAGGCGTCAATTTGGAAATCAACAATAAGACGTTAATATTAACAAAGACCTTGCTGAACCCAGTGTGCATGTGACGTTAGTCCATTAGCCAATGGAAAATCCTTAAAAATATGACAAGTGGACTCTATAGGATTTTTAATGATTCCCATGGTTTGCTGAAATATTCCTTAGTAGTGAAAGCTACACCTTTTCGAGCAACAACGTGGTTAAACAGTGTTGGTAGAGCGAACGATTGTTCAACATCCCTACGATACTCTATGAGATGTATGTTCTCGTTTTTATGATACGGAATAAGAAATAAATTGTGTGGATAGGCCCTTCGCTGCGACACCGTCATTATGCTATTAGCTACATTGGACGTTGGTATGGCTGTCAAATAAGTCAAGATATTTTCAAGACCATGTTTTAATTTATTACTTTCAACTATGTATCGCTGAGCTCATACCCGACCTTAATGTCCTCCT
>NW_024003565.1:0-5060 GCF_014805625.2 Glossina fuscipes
GCGGACCTAGCTTTGCTAATCGAGAGCTCAATATGCAAGTTAAAACGTAACCTATGGTCAAATAGAACGCCTAAATCTGTAATCGAATCGACGTCCTGCAACTTATGCGAATCTATGAAATACTGAGTAATGAATGACTTTCTTCTTGAGAATGAAAGCTTCTCACATTTACTCAGATTTAGTTCCAGGAGATTCAAAGAGCACCATGCAACAAAATTATCCAAATCACCTTGAAGCTGATGTGATTGCGATTCAACAGAAAAGGAAGAAAACAGTTTCACATCATCAGCATACATTAAGATCTGGCTGGAATTAACCACCGATGGGAGATCGTTAATGTATAAACTAAATGAAATGGGACCTAAATGACTTCCTTGAGGTACGCCAGACGTAACGGGGAATTCATCCGAGGTGATGGAGTTAAACAAAACCCTGAAGGATCTATTGTGCAGATAAGAGCTTATCCATTTCACTAAGTAGGGTGGGAAACCAGAGGCTTGGAGTTTAACGATAAGTAGTCTATGGTTAACAATATCAAATGCTTTGGTTAAATCAGTGTAAATAACATCTGTGCGAGAGCCACTAGAAAAGCCTTGAAAACATGACAGGTAAACTCTAACAAGTTGGTGACTGTAGATCGCCCTTTCCGAAAGCCGTGCTGGTGCGGAGAAATATACGAGTTAATGGCAAAGGCCAAATGCTGGGTCACAATACGCTCGAACAACTTGGGCAAGACACTCAACTTGGCTATGCCCCTGTAGTTCTCAACAAATTGTCTACTTCCACTCTTGTGGATAGAAATAAGGAAACTACTCTTCCAACCTGAAGGGAAAACACCTGAATACAAGGACATGTTAAAAATCTTTGAGATCACACCACACAACTCGACAGCGCAAGATTTAAGTACACATGATGGAATTCCATCAGGTCCAGGCGAACAACTGTATTTTAGAGAACCCAACCCTTTGAAAACATCATCTTCCGAAATAACCAAGTTAGGTATTGAAACCGAGTTAGTTATAGGATATGGGTAGTTTGCTGATAAATCTAAATTAGCAATCGAAAAGTTTCGTCGGAAATACTCAGCAAATAGATTTGAGATTTCAAAATCATCCGAGGAACCAGAGCCATTAAAAGAAACATGAGAAGGATATGTGGAAATTTTTCTTTTAGAGTTAACAAATTTAAAGGAGAATTTAGGGGTACGATTATGTTGACCCAAATTATGATCAAAAAATTCACTAAAGAACACAACAGCCCTATCAGACGTTGAAGTAGAAACCAAACAGCCAGAATTATCAGTGTTACACCAAGTGACTTGAGGCAAATTGATGTCACCCAATGCAACGACCAAATCGGTGGGTCTAGACCGCTTGGCCACTTCACAAATGAGGCCAGCGTGTTTCCTGTAAATGGAGATATCAGAATTTGGGGGAATATAGGAGCAGGTTATAAATAGATGTTTATCAGGCATATTCGCACGAATAGCGATAAATTCAACGTCAGGAGAAGTGGGAAATTCAATTAAATTGGACGGGACTGACGCAGATATGGAAATTAATACACCACCACCAATGCGATTTACTCGATCATTTCTAAACACTTGGAAAGAATTAGGAAAAAGTTCCGACGAATGTAGGTCGGGTTTTAGCCAAGTTTCACTAAAGGCCAAACAGAAAAATTCCGTGATCCCAGAATTTAAAAAAGTGGAACGAATTTTCGAATTTAGGCCCTTACAATTTTGATAAATGAGAGACAGTGGGCCTGAAGAAACAATTACTTTTTTGAAGGCGACAAGACTATTGCCTTGGTATTACGGGGACGATCTCGAGGGATAAATTCCTTAATTAAGGATCCTACTGGCCACAGTGATTTGTTTAACAACATATCACTGTTTTCAGTCGGAACTAATATTTTAAAAGAGGAGATTGCCCTAGCTTGAGAAGAGGCCATTTTGAAGATGCTAACACGCTTTAAGTAGACTGATGGGACTTTCGTCGCCAGATAACCTTTTATGTTATCCACCGATGTTTCAGGTGCCAGTCTTGACACAAATATTGCTTTTCTGGGAGGAACTGCCGTCAAGCAAATGTCATTATTTGGAACAGGAGGGGGGTTCACAGTTGGAGAGTTTCGAGTTGGGGAAAATATAGATGGGGTTATCGCCCTTGTACCGGCAGCTTGTGAGACTTGCCCAGTCTGGTGACCAGCATTCACACGCGAACAGCCAGGAGGAGAGGATGACTTATTTTTTACTTCATTACTTTTAGGCGATGGCACTTGATTAGAGTGAGTAACGGCTCTGGGCGGAGATACCCTTGCCACTTCAGCGTAGCTTAAAACCGATGGACTTGCCGGTTTGTTTGTAACTGTTTTGCTACCAATCGACTCAGCAATATCGGAAACATTACTATTCATTTTAGAGTTAGAGGGAGCGGTAACTTGTACCAACGAATTAGATTTGGAGAAAGCCAGAGGTGACGTCCAATAAAGCGACACTCATCAAACCTAGACTTAATGAGCTCAAACTTTTCCCACACTCATCAAACCTAGACTTAATGAGCTCAAACTTTTCCCACAAGGAGCCAAGATTTCTACTCAATTCCGAGAAACCATAACGGGTCTCCGTGAAAAGTTTATAAAAGTCAATGTCCCGCTGCCTACAGTCAGGACATGACCATCTTAAGCCTTTAGCCGGATCAGCGACTGCGTCAGCAGCACGGCCGAGAATACCGGCACACTTTGCATGACCAAAGCGCTCGCAGAGCCAACAAGAAACGAATCTATCAGAATACGGGCCTGATTTCGCCTGACAAGGTGTATACTCCATGTCCCGTCAAAAAGACAGTTGTTGATTATGAAGAACAGACACACAAATCACTAAAAAAAATCCTGAACATAAAAATTTATCAACCAATTTGTGCAAAACTTCTCTGTTAGGTTGACACTGTAACGAGAGATCACTAGCAACACAAACTCCAAACAGTAAAAAAAATAACAGAGAAAAAGAGAGAAAACAAAAAAAAAAGAGAGATTTTTATCAGAGCTCAAAATTTTTGTTTGCAAAAATCAAATGAATCATGTACATGCTTTTTTTTCTTTTTTTTCTTTTCTTTTTTTTTTTCTTATTTGTTTTATTATGCTTATACTCAACTTTATTGTTAATTAATATTAGTTTTGCATTAAGAGCCTATTGAACTCGACTGTTATTTGTTTAGTTGAGTTTCTAGTATAAGTGGAATAAAATAAATAAATAAATAAATAAATGAAATCGTAAAAGAAAAATATTTCTTTTACTTTGAATTCACTCACTTTCTTCTCAAAGTATATTTTAAAATCACACACTATAAGGCAGAATAGCCACGAAATTCAACAAAAAATTAAAATTTTAATTGCCGACACAAAAAATATACGACTATACCGCGCGACAAAGTTGCCAGGCTTACAATATTTGTAAATGAGGACAGAGTATTCTTTTCATAAACGACAACTGAATTGTTGCTTAATAAGGTTACATAAAAATCCTCCATGTAGTTCATAGTTTAAAAGGCGTTAGATAAATGAACTCAAAACACGATTGTAATAGTTTTTATTTAATGTTAGCTCAAATGTACATTTTTATAAAGCAATCCACTTGAAACTATTTTCACCCTTCTGAATTGAAGATTCCACATCAATGGAGTAAATATCAAAATCTTTTACCTCACTTTCGCTTAAAAATTGGAAGTTTGCATATGGAAGTTTTTGAGACATGGCCCATCCATACAAATTGTTTGCATACATATAGACCAAATAATTTTCAGACTTGCTTTCATCATAATTTTCATTAAACTTATTATTTGACTCGGACAATCTTTGGGTGCATTGAGTAATACCACCTCGAATACTAGTTTTTAAAAACGTATGAATTTCAGGATCCACAATTAGTTTCATTTCAACTTTAGTATATTTCAGCATGGTATCCCAAGAAAGAGATGGTGCTGTAACATAATTGCAAGGATCTAGTTTATATATTTCTAAACATAAGATCCTGAAATTCTCGAAAACATCGGTTAATATTAATACATCACTTTCGAGATATAGAACCATAAAATCTTTAAGGGTCTGACATTTGAATGCGTCCCACACCGTTCGCGCGAAATTGTAGTCAGCCTCACTACATTCTCAATCGGAGAAATAATTATAGAAGCACTCTCGGCTTGGTAAAATTGGATCATCAAACTTCTTAATGTCGCTTACATAATCGTACGGAAAGACACACTTACGACTCATCAACGCAAATTTTTCGGGATTTTTAAATGCTTTCTTTAAGACTTTAAACTGACTGGGTTGCAAATATTTGGCCAATTTCTCTAAACTAGAGTTTAAGAATCTATTAGAATCTACAAAATTCAATAAATATTTTATCTTATTCCCTTCCATTACTCTCTTCGTAATTGAAATATATAATTCTTTGTTACAAGGTATAACCGACAAATTAGACCCTAACTGTGTGATAAAGAGATGGATATCATACCTACTTAAATTATGGAAGATAATAGGAAAGTAGGGTAGCTTAAATTGAAAACATTTCCTACATTCGCTATGAATGAACCCCACCAATTCCCCTGTAAAATAATTATAGTACTTATCTTTATATCCTAAAATTATTTCTTCACAGGCGTAGCACTCAGTGTTTTCCATCTCTGTTGGTTGCTCATTTTGCAATAGTTCTTTATGGCTTGCGGAATTCGTCCAGTACAACTGATACAGGTCGTCCATTTTCCGCTGCATATGACCGAGAAATTCAGCTATGCAAGTTTCTCCTAATAAAAATAAGAAATATATAACCAGATTCAATTAGTTACTTAAATGAAAAACAAGAAACATTTGTTATATTTATTTATTTATTTATTTATTTATTTATTTATTCCACTTATACAAGAAACTCAACTAAAACAAAATGGCAGTCGAGTTCAATTGACTCTTAAGTAAATCTTAAAATTATTTAATAATAAAACTTAGTATAAGTACAATAAAACAAATAAGGAGGAAAAAAAAAGAAAAAAAAAAAAAAGCAT
>NW_024003565.1:5160-33849 GCF_014805625.2 Glossina fuscipes
TTAAATCAGTTTAAGTACGACATAGGTAAATCGCGCTTGTTGAGCAATATTGCTTTAATGGACTTTAAAGAGTCCGATAATGAGAATAGATGATAGACATCATTTAGGTTCTTGCAAACAACTCTGAGCGGGTTAAACAGTTCAAAGTTATATTTGCATTGACTAAGCTTTATCAACATAAAGTACCTAGAGAAGCGGTTAGGGACATTAAAGCAAATCTCACGAAGTAATGCGGGCGAATCAATTGCACCATTTATTAATTTGATTAGGAAGTAAACCCCAAGAACAAATCTACGTTTCTCGAGTGACGGTAAGGATAACAGAAGCAACCTATTTTCATAGGGTGGAAGAGGGGAAATCGGGTCCCAACCCAAATTCCTAAGTGCAAACAGCAAGAATTGCTTTTGTATAGATTCAATTGAACCAACGTAGCATCTATATGAAGGAGACCACACAACAGAGGCATACTCAAGAATAGGTCTAACCAAACACGTGTAAAGCCTTTTAGTAATATAAGGATCATCAAGCTCTTTGGACCACCTCTTTATAAAACCAAGAGCGGACCTAGCTTTGCTTAACGAGGACTCAATATGCAAATTGAAACGTAACCTATAATCGAATAGAACGCCTAAATCAATGAACGAATCGACGTCTTCCAACCTGTGCGAATCAAAGAAGTATTGGGTACTAAACGACTTCCTTCTTAAGAAAGAAAGCTTCTTACATTTATTTAGATTTAGCTTCAGAAGATTGAGGGAGCACCATGCAACCAAATTGTTCAAATCACTTTGAAGATGATGTGATTGCGATTCTACGGAAAAAGAAGTAAACAGTTTCACATCATCAGCATACATTAAAATCTTACTGAATTTAATCACGGAGGGCAAATCATTGATGTAAAGATTAAATAAAATAGGTCCCAAGTGGCTACCTTGAGGTACGCCAGACGTCACGGGAAATTCATCCGAGGTAATGAGGTTAAACAAAACCCTGAATGATCTACCATACAGATAAGAGCTTAACCATTCAACTAAGAAGAGAGGAAAGCCAGAGGTCTGGATTTTAAATCAAAGAAGTCTATGATTAACCATATCAAACGCCTTGCTAAAGTCAGTGTAAATGACATCAGTGCGAGAACCACTAGAAAAAGCCTTGAAAACATGAGAAGTAAACTCCAACAGATTGGTCACCGTAGATCTTCCCTTTCGAAAACCATGCTGGAAAGGAGAAATATACAATTTCATGGAAAAGGCTATATGCTGAGCCACAATTCGCTCGAACAGTTTAGGTAAGACACTCAACTTGGCGATGCCTCTGTAGTTCTCTACAAGTTGCCTACTACCACATTTGTGAATAGGAATAAGGAAAGAAGTCTTCCAACACAAAGGGAAAACACCTAAATTCAAAGACTTATTAAAAATCTTTGAGATAACATCACAAAGCTCGCCAGCACAAGATATAAGTACACATGAGGGGATGCCAACGGGTCCAGGCGAACAATTATATTTCAGAGAGTTCAATCCTTCAAAAACGTCATTTTCCGATATAACAAAGTTAGGAATTGAAACCGAATTAGAAATCGAATATGGATAATTTTCCGATAAATCAAAATTGGCAGTTGAAAAGTTCTGTCGGAAGTATTCCGCAAAGAGATTTGAGGATTCAAAATCATCCGAGGACTCGGAGCCATTAAAAGACACAAACGACGGGTTTATGGAGATTTTTCTTTTGGAATTAACGAACTTAAAAAAGTATTTAGGGTTAGCAAACAAGGAGGATTTAACAAACTGAAGGTATCTGCAGTAGTATTGGCGGTTGAGGGAATTAAATTTATGCCTTGCAACAGAGTAAGCGAAATAGTCGAAAGAAGAACCACTTTTCGAAAATTTTTTGAACAACTTGTTTTTCCTATTCTTGTAGTATTTAATTGTCTTATTAAACCACGGGGGATCCTTACTTCGAGGACGGGACTGCTTGTTCGGAACGGATGCAGAAATAGCTTGATTTAATACATTGTAGAACGACGACAGTAAGCTATCAATGCTTCCCTCTGAGAAATCGAGCACAAAATGAGAAAGATGAGATTTTAGTAAGGAAACATTGATTTTATGGAAATCATAACGTTGATATGAAAAATTTGAATTTGGAACGTTATAGAAGTTAAACGAACCAACATACTTGTAATGAAAGGAAACACCCAATGCTGGATGATATGGATCCTCAGGTAAACTAAACGGAAGACAACGATTAACGCAAACCTCAGGAAAATTTGCAAAGCAGAGATCAAGAAATCTCCCATTACAATTAGGGGTACCATTGTATTGAACTAAATTATTATCAAATAATTCATTGAAGAACACAACGGCTTTATCAGATGTTGAGGAAGGAATCAAACAGCCAGAACTATCACTATAAAACCAATTGACTTGAGGCAAGTTGAAGTCACCCAACGCAAGGACTATATCGGTAGATTTAGATTGCTTGGCCACTTCACAAATGAGGGCGGCCTGTTTCTTATATACAGAGATATCCGAATTTGGGGGAATATAGGAGCACGTCACATATAAGTGTTTGTTAGGAAATTTCACTCGAATGGCGATAAATTCAACATCGGGAGTAGTTGGAAATTCAAACGAATAGGTGGGGAGTGCCGTAGAAATAGCAATTAAAACACCACCACCATTGCGATACACACGATCGTTTCTGAAAACTTGAAACGAATTATGGAAAAGTTCCGACGAATGTAGAACTGGCTTCAGCCATGTTTCAGTGAAGACCAGACAGGAAAACTCCGTACTCACTGAATTTAGGAAGGTAGAACAAATTTTTGAGTTTAGGCCCCTAACATTTTGATAAATGAGAGAAAATGAGGCTGAAGAAGTATTTAGTTTTTTGAAGGGGAAAGAGCTAATGCATTCGCATTACGGGGTCGGTCCCGAGGGATAACTTCCTTAATTAATGATCCAACCGGCCACTCACCAACAAAAGTATACTGTTCATCACACTCTTCGTTATACACATGTTTAACATAATAAGAGACTGCGCACGCTTCATGCTTTTGAATTGTTCTCGTCCCTTCGCTCTTGTTAAGAACTTCTATTGGTTTCAGCACAGCCTCTATATCAGCATATATGATTATTGGCGGCGACAACTTCTTCTCCGTATTTTTGAATTTGATTACTGTTCCCGCTGATGGAAATACACTTTTCACTTTGGTGCAACCTTCCTTATGGCGGGTTCCAGTCATGGTGTAAAACGTTTGACATAAATCACAAAACTGTCCTGATGTATGACTTCGCGTGTATTGAGTTTTTACCAATCTCTGCATGTTGGTAATAAGGCAATAATGATATTGCTTAGTCGTTTCGTTATAAACAGTTAGCAAGTTGATATGCAAACTTTTAGGTTCCTTTGTGGCTCTTGCCGGACCAACCACTTTCCATGTACCCTTGGAACGTAGCAATTCATATGTATTGACGCTGAAGTCTTTGTTATTCTGCTCAAATCGATTGATGTCGCAGTTGGTTATAGGGAATTTTAATCCAGAAAAGTCAATCCGAATATTGCGAAATTTAATGACTATCTCGCGAATACTTCCGATTTTATAATAGGTCGTGTGAGCTAATCTGCGTAATTCGTCTCCCAACGGTTTGTCGTACTTGTAAGCGATAGCCGCTAATATGCACCATTTGAAACAGTAGACATCAGCATTTTTCACATTAATTGTAGCCTTTTTAGTGAATATGCTAATTGGCAATGGTACATGTGAACCCACAGGAATGGACTCCAACTTGCAAATGGTTAATTCACAGAATTTAAATTCTGCTATCGCCCAACCGCTATCTCGTTGCTGGTATTCTTCAGTTGCTCTTTTAAGCTCAATAAAAAGCTCGTCAATCTTATCGTCAACTTCACTGTTTTCTCTTGCAGCAACGAATTTTGTTGAGAAGTGTTTCAGTGTTATCACCATTTCTGTTTCGAAGCCCTTCACGTAATCTCCAAAAAGGCTCAAGTTGAACTTTACAGAGCCAAATTCATCTAATTTGATTTGAATTTGCTCGTGTATTAATGTGCGAATATCATTCAAAAATTTGTTTATTACAATCTCATCCCTCGAGTCGCTGACGATTTTATATTGTATCACATTTTCCGATGTCGGCGGAGATGTGATGCACACATTTTCTTTTAAGAGCACAGCTGCCTTCTCTTTGTGCTTGTTGGTCCTCAAATGGTTTTTGTACTTTGTCTGCATCATAAAAACTTGGCAGGGCTCGCAATAAACCTCATTGGCAGGAACTTTCTTCTTGGTGCTAGCTCCAAACACTGCTTTGCGCTTACCGCCGTTGCTTGTGGACGGTCCGTCATTCATACTGGAAGTAGGAGGCTGGTTTTCTTTAAATGCTGTTTCACAGCCTGCCACGAACTCTTTGCATAAATGGGTATGGAATAACTCGTGTTCGTTTACAATCACACCACAGAAATTACACCTTGTTTGCCGGTCACCAATTTTTCCTTTGTTCAAGGAATCAGCTTGCTGCAAACCTATTTGACAAGCTCTTACAAATTCTGGGCAGTAATGCTCCAGTAAATTGCCAACTGTCTCATGGCAAAAAGTGCACTTATGTGTGTTAGTTTCCATTTTAATTTTTTGTATTTGTTCTTTTTAATGGTTTGCTGGTTTTAGTATTTTTGAAAGTAACTAAAGAGAAAACTCTGCTTATATAGGATAGAAATATTGGTGAACTTACCTTCAAGCGTTATCTGTAAAATTCCATCTGTCTTTTATTTTTCTCTATAAATACTTTGAAGTGTGGTCATAAACACCGTTTGACCTTTTTCTTTTTATCATTTATAATGCACCATAATACTAGTTCTTTTTCCATTCTCAGTGGGATATTTATACGAATGGAAATATTGATAATAAAAAATAGAAATGAGGAAGGATCATGAGACGTGTAAGTGTTCTGAAATGCGATATGGTGAAATTGTCGCATCACCCAGAGTGCACTTCATTTTTTTCTTCGTGGAAATTTGTGTAGACATGTGTATGGACGACCGTGTCCCTTTTTTTATATATATATTTTTTTTGTTATCGGAATCGTAAATAATGTACGTCCTTGAAAGAATCCTTTTTGGTTTGGTAATTAAGATGTGTGTAATGAAGAGATGTGTTCGTGTGAATTTGTGTAGAGGCATGCATGCACGATCGTGTTTCTTTGTTCATGTACTTTTGTGAAGGGAATCATAAATAATGCATGTAGAGGATTGGTTTTTCGTTTGTGTAGGGGAATGTGTGTAATGGAGGTAAGATTTATGGGAGATAAGTGTTTGTTAGCGTCATATGAGGGAGTGTAATTGGAGAGGGAGGGACATAATGAAATGTGATCGTTGGCGTTGGAGTCCGTCTTGTGAGGGTAAGTGGAGTGTCATGTGGAATGTGTAGTAGACGTGAGGGATGCTGTTGTGTGTGTGTGTGCGTGTGTGCGCATCCTAGCATGTGCGCCTTTCTAACTGCAGACCTCCATTCTTTCAGTATTTTCATATATTCAATGTAGTTGGATGGACTGGCATATTTACTCATTTTTTTTCTTGCAGCTTGGTATTTGCGGAAAAGTGTCGACAGGGAAGGATTCCACCAAGGTTTAGGTGAGAAGGACTCAATGTCAGGGAAGTTGGTTCTAGCAGACATGATCACAGACTGAAAGGCACTTTGAATTGATGATAAATCAGAGGGAAGATCAACTTTAGACAGATGGTCCATAAGGAAGTTGCGTGAAATGAAATTTTCTATTTTCTTGACGGAATTGTGACAACTGTGGAATATAATGGGGGAGTGCTGACTTTTGCCAATAGAAACATTGGACGTGTTCCAGTTGCAAGATAAAGTAGTTGAGTTCGAGAAAGTTAGATCCAAGACACTGCTCGCCGTGCGACCGCTCCGGTTACAGTGAAAAGTAGTATTGCCGTTATTTAAGACATTGAAACTGCTGGAATTGATGGCATTTACAAGGATTTTGCCTTTGTTGGTAGAGACTTGATCGCCATACAGGCGGTGTCTTGCATTGAAATCTCCAGCTAGAATCACATTTTGTGCAGGGTCAAGAAAGTCGCATAATCTCTGAATCTCATCACGAAAGGTTTGCACATCGAGACTGGGTGGAAAGTAGCATGAGGCTATGAAAAGATTCGGTTTCAGGTTGATGGTTTTGATGATGATGATGTCAACGGCAGAGTTATAGGGAATACGTCTGAAATTGACACCTTTCTTAACTAATATACTAACACCACCATAGCCATCATTTCGGCATTTGGTTGCTGAGGCATAATTCGAAACTTTAACTTCGAAACAGTTTTCATCTTTCAGAAATACTTCACTTAAGATACAAAAATCAATCTTGTTTGAGTTTAAGTAAAAATCTAGAAAAGATAGGTTACGTCGGACACTTTGAATATTATATTGTAAAAAGGTTACAATGTAGAAACTTGAGAAAGAAACTCAGCGGATTCCCTCGCAGTACTGGATGGTCGAACGGGGCAAGAAATAGCACAGACAGACATTTTTTCTTCAAATTCTTTAATAAGATTCTGAGGGATCATCGGACGGATACTTTCTTGAATCGTGAGAATTAATCTTTCAAGTTCTGAATACCGCAAATAGTTGTTTGAAATTTTCGGTCCAAGAAGGCTTGTTCCAGACGACTTGGAGGGTGTATTGGGAGAAGGCTTGGTGGGTGATTTGATAAGAGATTTGGAGGGAACCAATTTTCTTTTGAAGACAGCATTGTATTTATTTTTGGTTAAGATTTTGTTGGCATTTTGATTATCATCCTTGGTCGAAATTACAGACGTGTTCCCCAGTGGAGGGAAATTGCCGTCATAAGTGTTGTCATCGAGACATTCGAAATAATTTTCGGAAAAATGTTCTTTGACCTCTTTATACGAAAGATTTTTAATCGCCATTATCCTGTTGATATTTAATTCGCTTTCCCTATAAGGGCAACACTTATCGAGAGCGTTGTGCTCACCTGAGCCACAGGACAAGCACTTCATCGCCTCACAATTTACACACTTCGGAGACTTTCCACAGTTAAGGCACCTGCTCTTTTTAGCTTTCCAGAATTTAGATACGTGACCGTATCTGCCACACTTAAAGCACTGCTTTAAAGTGGGTACAAAGTATTCGACCGGCAGATTACAATAATTAAATTTTATTGCCTTAGGGAGGGCTCTCCCTTTGAAGCCAATTTGATGCTGGTTGTGGGAATCCACTCGTCTCTCTTGTTGGGATTTCTTCTTTGGAAACGGACGGCGGACTTAATCGGGATATCGGATACGGCGTTATTAATTATATCATCGACACTATATGTGCATGGGATGTTTCGAATAACTCCAAATCTCTCAGTGAACGACCTCGGTATGTACGCTTTTAAATTATTTTTATTATTCATTTTTCGTAACAAAATTGTTGGCATTGGCAGCAGAGCTGAAAAGCAGTTTGGCTCTACCCCTGCTGACAACTTTCAATTCTTTCAAGCCATACATACCGAAATCCTTCAAGTAATCATAGAAAAAGAGATTGGAGTTAATGTTGATGCGATTTCCATCTGCGTCCGCACACGTTTCGACAAAAACGGCAAAATTGCAGTTGGGAAAGGCAATCGTACAAATTAATCTCGAGATTTGGGGCGGCTGTGGCACTCAAATCAGAGGGCTTGTCGGAAGCCTGTTTACTAGGCGAAATTGAAACGTTTGCGTTAGCTTCCCCGTTATCAGATAAAGGAATATTATTCTCACCCATTTTCGATCTCTTGGTTTGCCCAGTGGCGTTCATGTAAAAATTTTCAAAATTGTCTCTATTAGTAGTTATAAGATCAGACCCAGTCTCCATAGGGAGACGGGCTGATGTTGTTTTGGTTGTTGTCACAGGGAACACCAAAAGAAAAAATCACAAAGAAAAAACCAAAAATAATAATTGAATAGATGTATTGCTTCTTAATTTTTCTCTCACGAGAGATTTTTCCTCCTTCCCTCCTTTTCCTTCTTGAAATTGTTTTCTTTGGTTATTTTATTACTTTATTAAACCTCTTTTCCTTTTTTCAAACTTTTAAAATCTCTTCTTTTTTTTTCCCCCTTTTTTTTCACTAACACCGGTAAACACAAAAATTTTCCAGCTGCCGTTTGCGGAGATGATGTGTTGTGTCAAGTGTGAATGAAATGCGAATGAGCACAATGACCTAAAGCGTTTTGTAAATCCAAAAGTCCGGATTTTTACGGAATTTAAAAAAAAAAAACACGTCTTGCTCTTTCGTTGCTTACACAGCCAATGAGCTAATATTGATATCGTCAATGCTTATACATAAAATAAAGCAGTCAGAGTTGCCAAATGTACAATTTACATAAACAAGCTTGCGTAGAGATGTCAAGTAAAGGATATTCAGTGTGTGAGAACGAATGAAGAGGGATTTCATTTTAGGAAAGATAAATCTTATTTTTTCACAAATATAAAAAGAAAAGAAAAATAAACTGAACTAATAAGATACGCGAACATTAGAAAGATAAAGGTCCAAGCCCACACTTGAAGGTACGTCTAAAGAACAGCGGTATTCTTCATAATAAATTAAAGAGTGTCGGAAATAAATAATAGATACAATATGTGATTAGTGAGGAGAAGCTGTATTAAGAGTACAGATGAACAAGAGATACAAATAAAAACAAAAATTATAAGTGTAGGATATTTTTATTGTTATAATCATCATTATTATTAATATTGTTATTAATACTGCTATTATGTTTTTAGTATACTGTAAACACAATACACTTACCAAATTATAGCTGCAGCAAACATAGACGGTTTGGGTATTTAAGCAAATATTGTATTTCGAGAGTTTAGAAATAAAGCCCGAGGAAATAAAATCCAAAAATAACAAAACCAAAATTAAAAATATTTTTCCATTACAATAAGTGAACTATATAAACCACGTAAAGTGAACATAAACTACGCTGTTTTTTGAACTGTTAAGATAAGTAGGTTTGCGATGATTTTAGTATTCATACGTTGTACAAGCAGAAATATTTACTTATTAAAAGAAAACTAATGTTAACATAAATTAAATTACAACATCATGTGGTGTTGTTGTAGTCTTCTAATTCCTCAATCCAGTGGGTCGTAGATAACTTCTTTAACTTGATAAATAATCCTATTCACACTTTCTATATTGTTTTAAAAGTGTTTCTGTCGTAGAGAGAAAAGACCACTCGGATTCATTCCATTATAAGCTTAAGCATCCATGGTAATAATAATTAAACACTCATGGAAATTCGTGGTAAGATTGTTTAAGTAAAGAGGAGTCCGAAGCGACTGGCGAAGCGAATGTGATATCTGAACCCCACTTTCCACATTGATAACTTGATATATAAACGAAGCGCACAGCATATTATTACATTCTTCGTGACCCCACGCACGACATTTGAGAAGTACAGAAAGGAGTTATCTATATCTGCGATAAAGCTCGGGGCTTTCCAACAGTCCGTTCCAAGAAATTCATAAATGGAATAAATAAAAAAGTATGTTCGTAGCTGGAACGTTGCTCTATTGGTTGATGGGATTAAAGATGTTGAGAGGTGCAGATTTCTTCTCAAAATGAACGACGCACTCAGGAGGAGTTCATGTATGTATAATGTTTACGTTGGTATGAGGAGAGAAGAACCAAAAAAAGGAAAAAGCCAGCAAGTGCCATCAGGTAGCTTCGGGGAATGGTCGAATGTTGAATGTGGTTATGGAGTACAGTCTACGGTTAACGTGTTTGTGGTATCTGTAACGGAAATCTCATTTTAATGTCACTCATTCTTTTGTAACTCGCATTTGTGAATACATGTAATGTTCAATACATTATTAAAGGTAAGAGCGAAAAAATAGAAGCTTGAACAAAAAAGCAAATAAACACGTTGTTGTCGGTCAAAGGCTGGTTAAATTTTTATGTACTTTCATTAAAAAATACCAAAAGTTGTGCATTATTTGTATGTGATGGTATATCTTTCATTGGAGACCTAATTTTGGAAGAGAGACCACCTGTAAATTATAGTTAGTTCTTTTTGCCATATATAGAATTACTTTTCATAGTATGTAGGTCATATAAAAAATAAACAGGAGCCTTTCAAATTTTGCATTTTATTATGTGCAGCCGCTATTACATTATGATTTATATAACAATAATAATAATATCAATAATAATTTTTTCAAAATAAGGTGTTATATGGAGAGTAGCAGCAAAAAAGGAACCGACCCAGCCCATTTGCAGTGCGGGGTTCTGGATCAGTGCACTGAATTTCGTCAAAACATTGTCACGTCTTAGCCCCTTTCGGCCGGCAGAGCATATAAATATATATATATATATATTTTTTTTTTCCTGACCTGGGGTTTGGCTCTCGGAGCCTCCTGACAAAGAAAAATAAAAATAAACTAAAAGAACGTAAAGGTCCGGTCGGTTGTCTGCTGTCCGTCTGTCACCAGTGAGTCAGTCGGTCGTCGTCTGGCGTCGGCCCTACATATGCACACCCCCTTTCTCCGCTCAGCTACAGCGGTGGCAGCTGTAGCGCTTACCTACTCATCGGGGACACAAACAACAGGGGAGTAAATAACTAAAGTAACTTACAATACAATCCTCTCGCGATGTCGTGGCTGTCTCCTTCGGCGGCTCCTGTCCACGGCAAGGAAGTAGGAAGTTCGTCTTACGTTGTCGGCACAATCTCAACACAGCTGGGATGTAGGCGCATGTGGGTGCACGCAATTCATAGGTTACCGGAAAATTATTCTTCTCCTATCTATCCTTTCTTCTTTCGTATAGAAACGCTTTTCTATTTTTTTTTTGTTATAAAACATTGTTCAGCTAAAACGCCTAGTTTTTCCTTTATTTACTTTTTTTTTGTTTGTATTATTCTTACATTACAGCCAAGTTTTACAATCGTAGAATTTCTGTACAAATAATTGAATTAGGTGACTCAGTCTTTTTCGTGATGGCTAAATGGTAGTAACCACCTCACAATATGTATATAAATATATTTTTTCCTTTTTTTCCTATTATTTATTTTTTTTATTTGTTCCAAAAGCACGCATGCAAAAAGAAATTCCTTTTTTCTTCTTTTTTTTCTTGCCTTTTTTTTATGTTATACGGGGTTGGTGGGTTATATATTCTTTTACACAATTTAGACACCAATATGTTTCTATGAACGTCAATGATACTCAAAAATAATATATTCATACACGAATGCGATGCGCTTTGCTTGGTGCATTCTACTAGCACACTAAACTCTTCACTCCGTCATTGTTGACGGCAATTTTACCGCTTAAGAATTAAAAACACACGATATTCTGACTTTGTACTGCGTTTTTCTTATTTGTTTGCCTTATGTAGTTTTTTTGTCTTTTGAGATTTAATTATCAATTCTTTTTTTTTTCTTTACTCCTCTTGATTTTTCTTCTTCCTCGTTTTAGGAATAAAAGGCTGTTATAGAATTTTCTTTTATATTCCTCCTTTTTTTCCAATTTTAAATTATTAAAAGCATATTTCTTTCTATATCATTTTGTTGTTACCACTTAAACACACAACAATAAAAAGTAAGCACCATGTGAAATGTTAACAGAACTGCTGTAAATAACAAGAACCGCACTCAGTGAGAGCCTGCCTAAGACTAAACTCAACTTAGAACTATCCCCTCTGACTTCAATTTTAAAAACGCAGACAGACGTCTCCTTTTTACTCCATTTCCCTCTTCTTCTTCCTGTTGCTCTCTCTATAACGGCTTGCCGCTACTCTCACAAGAGCAAGCATAGATCCCGCAAAATCATACGATTTTGCCTATGCTTGCAAGAGCAAAAGGAAAAAAAAGGAGTACCGCAAAATCATACGATTCTGCCTGTACTTGCAAAAGCAAGCAAAGATACCGCAAAATCATACGATTTTTGCCTGTACTTGTAAGTAAGGAAAACAGAAAAGAATAAAATAAACATATACCGCAAGATCATGCGATTTATTAGCGGTACCACAAAATCGCATGATTTTGTCTAACGGCATGCCGTTATTCCGCCGCTTGCGGTTGATACAGACCGACAGACACCCTACCCGAGGTTTGTTCGCGGCCGTTACAACATATCTGAAATTGCGGTCGTTAGGTTGAGCATAAAAAATGAACCGTCAGATAGACGAGCTTAAATCAAAACCATCTTTCGACTTGATGGTGGGCCTACTTTTGTCCTGGGTATTATACACAAACACGTACATTCACACAAATATTGTAGATTATGTTAAGCGTGTGAAGATAAATTCGAATTTAACTAGTAAAGACACCTACCATTTCTATTAACATATCTCTGTTAACGAATTAACAGAGCTCATGTTAAATAATTACAATTGATATATAGTTGGTTTGAAAGCCTAATCCGTCCATATTAAAAAGAAGAAAATACTTTTGTGGACATTTCATGAATTCATATAAAACTACCTTTCAAACAAACTAAACAAATTCAAATTCTGCTTATGGAAACTATTTTTAACGGTATTTGAAATTTGGTATGTTAGCGAAAACTGCATATGGAAAAACACCCAAATTTGACGCACTAGTTCGGCCAAACTAGAAAATATCGCCTATATTCACCTATATCGCGCGAATCTATATGAAAGTGCCTGTCGAATGGGCAAAAAAGTTCAGACTTTGCTTTCAGGAACTATTTTTGCCGATTTTTTGAAATATGGTATGTTAGCGAAAAATGCATATGGAAATACACCCAAATATGGCACTCTAGTGCGGCTAAACTAGAAAATGTCGCCTATATTCACCTATATCACTTGGCAAGTGACGAAAGAAAAATGACTTCTGGCCATTATACAATGGACTATATGAGAAGTGGAAACGGAAACCGTGCAACAGCTGTAAACCAAACATACTTTTGCCATAATAATAACAACAAGAATACATGCTCATCGGTTTATGTTACAATACAAGTTTTTCATAAATAAAAATTTAAAAAGAAGCGGAAATAAATATTTCTTACAGAAAAATTAAAGTAAAGCAACACTGTCAAAAACGAAGATAATGGACAGAAATAACATGCTAGGAGCAGAAAATTATCAGAAATAATATTTATTACGTGTTGTGTAAAGAGAATCAAGAAGAGAGCAGTTGGTTGAATAAAACTTCAATTCAAAGTAAATTTTACATTTTTCAAAATTATTGTGTTAACCTAAGCAAATATTATTTATTTATTTATATATTTTCTTGCTGATATTTGCTGTACAAAATGTCCGCTACGAATTCCAAACAGTTTATTAACCTATTACAACTTTGTCTTGTCGGGTAATCAAAGCCGAGAACAGTCAACTGTTCATTGTTTTTAAAATTCAATTTAATAAAATCTTGGCAAAGCTCGAGGAACCTTACGCGAAGTACTTAGACCAAAAAATATGCGATACCATTTCAATTAAGAGTAGGAAAGCTTAGAAGCTTGGGTATGATATAAATTGTGCCAACCATGTGCTTGGTATCAATATAAAAGTAGATCGTAGGTAGAAGTAGTCTCTAAGCTCAAGATGCTCATTTTGTTAGTTGCTATACCATCGTTTATTTTCAGCTGTTTACTTCAAATTTGGTAATTTTTACTATTAATACACGTATAACCAAGAGAAACTTTTAAAAATTTGTATAGAATCTCTCAGACCATCGTAAATAACAATTACATTGCCAAAGGCATAACTTTTTAGTACAAGCTATAACATAACTGTAAAAGTCCTTCTAAATTTCTAAATAACATCTAAGAAAAAATTTTGCACATCCATAACAGCACCCGAAAATAACCAACAATCTTGAAGGTACTTGTTAGTTGAGAAAGTACGAAAGCGATATATATATAAGACAAAACATATCGCTAGCTACAGTTGTGTATCAAAATTGTCATAGCCGAAGACATCCAATATAAATAAACGCAACGAAAGAGAGTGAGAGAGAGAGTAGGAGAACTGAAACGGACACATTTACTGAAGTTTACACAACAAGTATGCGTACGATTAAACTATGGCCGTGTAGAATACATGTATCGTAGATATTTTCGTGTTCGGTTATGGTTACCTGCACTTAAGTACTTAAACGTGTCAACATAAGCAAGAGAGTATTCACGTTTGGAGATTTTGTGTTTAAACTTCCACTTTCTAGTATTTGGGTGCAAAATTTTCTTTACAAGTACACTTAAAATATTTTCTTAAACTGTCACAATTTTTATACATGTCTATCTACTTACTACCAAAATATTAATATTATAATCATTCTTCCTAATTTATTTTAAATTTACCACTTTTTCTATTTTTTCATTACATCTCGTTGTAAAGAAAATAATATTTGGCATTATATTTTATTTGCGTTTCAATTCATGTACACGTTTAAGTGGCTTAACATTGAACAAAAGCATTTGAGTTAAAAGATACAGGATTGCATAAAAAATATATGTATCACTTTCAAACAAGACGAAACGTTTCACTGCGAAAGGCGCCGCCTAGTAAATCCTTTCATAAAAAAATACTCAAATTAAAATACTAAAGTATGTGGTCGAAAGTGGTTAAGTGAAGTGAAACTGTTTAGGAAAACGCACGCATAAGCCGCATGCAGGTGTTTCTGCTTGCTTACATATAATCGTTTAGGCGAAGGCACACATAACCGCACACGAGCATTTACATCATAGCGTGATATACTCAGGCACATGTCTATTGAATACGAATACTATCGCACACAGGTTTTCAGAATGCATAGTCTTACGCACACTTATCGTACAAATTTCTGTAAACGTGCTCATTTTAATTCTTTACTTTCTCTCCTACGGTCTTTAATATAGTTTTTTATATAGAATGCCTTGGGCTAGTCCTTAATAATGTTGCTTTGCAAATGTTATAAACGAAATGCTCCATCCTATATATCTAATGTTTACTTCCTACACCATTTGTTGTACAGAGTAAATTAAGTTAGTGCGTTCGCAAGTAACACGCAGAATGGTTTAAGATAGGCTTAGCTTTTATTATAGGGATCGATTCAGAATCATAATCTAAACTGACCTCGGCCTTTGTATCCGTCTGTCAATGTAAGTGAAAGGTCGCAATTTTTGGGATATTTTGATGAAATTTGTTACAGTGACGCTCTTTGACCCGAGGAAATACGGTATTGAAAATACTTTGGGTCGGTTCACTTTTTCGACCACTGCTCATTTACGTCCTATTCTGAATAGTACAGTCAAACCTGTTTTTGTGCGGTATTATGCGCTTTTTTTTGTGCAATTCTTTTTGTGCGATTATTTTTGTGCGATTTTTTTTTTGTGCGGTATATGAATATCGACACATTGAATTTCGCCGAGAGGTTAGGTCAATTTGAACTGTGTTGGCATCACTTTTTTTGCCATCAGTGTGTATGTACACATTGCAACAGCCATTTTCATACCTATTGCATCAGCCTATTTCATTAGGCATGCTTAATGTTCTTATGCATATATTGCATCAGCCAATTTCAATATGTACATACTGCGCCATCTAATAACTAATAATAGTTAATTGCTGACCTTTTAACCATTAAGACAGGATTAATTTTATAGTGAGATTAAAGGTAAATTAAGTGTTTTCCCTATTTAGATATAGTTTTTTATGATTTTTATTTTATTTTTAGTCATAGGTACTCCCTTAAAATGAATAATCGTAACCAAAAAAAAGTGAAAAGAAAGACAATTACATTAGAAACTAAAATTGCAATGTTAAATAGACTAGCAGATGGTGAAGGATCCACAGCTCTTGGTAAATGATAGTGACATTATCAATAACTTAACAGATCATGAAGACGGACAAGAAGAACCAGAATCTATTACAGCGGATAAAATATATGCAGGGATCCAGCTTTGCAGCAAATTGGAAAAGCATTTTCTTAAAATAGATAACAATTCTCAAAGAAGTTTGAAATTCCAAAAAGAGCTTCGATTGTGTATATCTGGCTATCGCGACGTTTACAAACAGCTGACCAAACGACCGTCGTCACAAAGCTTATCACCGACTACATGTTAACAAAAAATAAATCAACTGTAGTATCTTCAAGTGACGAAACCGATTACGAACCAGTTTCAATGTGTAATTTAATTATTTATTTTGTTTGGAAAGCACTTTCTTGCTATTTCGTAAAGCTTTGACATATTTTCTAAATGAGACTTTTTTTATGCGGTCCCTCTCTACCGCATAAAAAAATTTTTCCTTAATATGCTGTGAAAAATTATTTCTTATAGCTATTTATGAAGTTTTTGAATATTTTTTTTTGTGCGGTTTTTTTTCTGCGGTCCCTATCTACCGCACAAAAACAGGTTTGCCTGTAGTTATATGGTAGAGAATTGTAATTTTCCAAATTTGTCGGTAAAATTGGTTATGTAGTAGCATTTCGGCACTCTATGTTGGTATAAAAACTTTAGACCGACTGGAATATTTTTTGAACCCTCTCTTATATAATAAAAACTGAAGTTTATGCGACGAAGAAGTATAATTGTCAGTGCTACATGGCGGGGCGCCCTTCCGACTTTGACGACAGCCTTTTAAAAGCAACATTGGAACAAAATCCACATCAAACGGCGAAAGATACTGCAAAACGGTTGACTACGTCACAATCGACTGTTAAATTAATATAATTTTGTTATTTAGTGAAAACAAAAGAAAAGTTTGATAAAAAAAAAAAATTATTTATGACTCGGCCTAAACAAACAACACTTTATTCATTGTGTAAAGCATTTTGACGATCTATATTAAAAAGTACAAGTGACGGAAAATTCGTGCATAACGTTGCAGCTACATAATGCGTATACAAATCTTGTGTTTCAGTTGATTTAATTTTCTAAAATATTTTTCAACACTTGCTTAGTTCTTGCAAGTAGACAAAATTTATGGAGGCATTTTTTTACCAAACATTTCATTCAACTTTTGAATAAATGTTTTCTTCATCACTTTTCTGATTATTATCATCAACAATGTGCATTCCACTCCGCTATCTAGTCACTTTAACACATTTAACAAACATTGCCTTTAAGCGTTTCACTAACAAACGCAAACAGGCATAAATTACTACCGTTGCAAAGTAAAAGAGCCCTGTACGGCCTAGCTGTGCATATGAGTATCATTATATAGCGATGTGCATGAAGGCGACGAATACGACGCGTATGACGTGAACGATGTGCTACATCCAGCATATTGCACTTCCAGCAAAATAACATTTAGGTTACGGTAGAACACCCACATAGAAGCAAGAATTATGTATAGAACATTTTTAGCCGTCGACAGCTATTCCTTTCATTCATATTTTATTTTGTCTCACATTATGCTGTGAAGATCATTAGAAATACACAATATAAGGAAACTTCTCGTTTCTTTTGTTTTAACACTTGACTTTCTCTTTATATTACGAACTCCGAAAAGTTTGTTATCCCTTAGTCTGCGCGTTGCGCGAATGGATATATTGGAAAGTATAAGCATGATAATTTTAAAGAAGACACCTATGTATAATTGCTTATAAGTTACTTTTGTGAGAGGTCTTATCGAACGCGCTAATTTAAGAAGAGATTATCCTTTCCGCATACGATTTTCTCTAATATAGAACTATGTTATCTGATTTTTTCCGGGGATCTTACGAATTTGCTCGTTTTGGTTCTTCTCCTTATTAAGAATATAATAAAATAGCTAATCTTTGAAAACAAAAAATAAAATAAGAAGAAACAATGAAAATGCATTCAATTGTTCAATGTGTGCGTTTTTTTATAAGTTTTCTAAAAGTGGCCTTGCTCTTGTCCTTGTTTATTCAAAGTTGAATGTAAATTTGGTTTTCTGTGCAGAAGAACTATGCTGATTACAGAGTGTAAGAGAAGAGTTTTACATTCATAGTGAATCCATTGTAATAAGGGATGTGGAAATAGAAGAAGCGGCAGAATGTTTATTTAGCAGCAAGTTAAAGCATCTCCATATAACAAATGTGTTAAAATACATTATTCAATCATTTTAATTGAATTCCTTTCATGGTTTACTTGCCGCTTTCAAAAAGCATTAATGTAATTCTACTTACATACTTAATTGCTGCATCGTGTCTACCCATTAGTCTGTTGGATAAATTAGAATCTAATTGCTTGCGTGCAAAAGCATCGCATAAATCAGTTTCTCGCAAGCGGCACTTACTTGACTAAGAGTAAGTGTTTAAATCGATGCAAATTGCGTACTAAACATTTCGAAATTTGTTTCATTTCATGTGTAATAAATTGTTAATATTTATCCCGTATCAAATGGCATCGTAGATGATATATGTTTACCAGCAAGCTGTACATTCCTATGTACCATAACTACCTCAAGGCTGTTCAGTAACAGATATGTTATAGTTTCCTTTCATTCGCGAAATTTTCTTTAAATTTAATGAAATCTTTCTTAGGTAAATGAATACTCTCTTTATAAAAAGATAAAGACAGAGTAAACGAAAATATTTGAAGGACTATAGAAGCGCAATACAAAAAATTATACCTTACACCACTTCTGGTACAGGTATATTAAGTTAGTGCGGATATATGTACCACGCAGAAGAACTTAAGATGGGCCCACCTTTAATTTAACATAAAAAAAATTATTTGTACCAAACTTGAACTATCTCTGATTATTGTTTGGGTCCTATCCTAATAACAATTTTCACGAAAATTGAGCCTCTGTGGAGCAAAAAATCTAAGTTTTAAAATGTGGTGGTGAAAATTGATCGGTAATGGTAATTTCATACACACGTGAACTTTACAAAATTTAGACCATCTACGCTTATTTTCGCATCTTCGCATATGTAAGGATTAAATTTGTACTACGTTAGGTTTTAGGCCCGCATTCCCATAAAAATGCGCTTGAAAAATATACCCTTATATATTGTTACGAAAATCCCAAATCCAGTTAATGTCAGCTAAGTAAATTTCGTAATAAATTTCTTAAAGAAGGAGAAAACAAATGAGCATTCGCAGGCGCCTCAAGAAGCTGCAGGCCGATGAAGACGAATAGCGGAAAAGCAAACAGGTAAAAGCTAAGTGCATATTCGCAGGCTCGTGCAGGTGCAGGCCGATGAAAACGATTAGAGGAAAAACCAGGCTGGGATTAGACCATAACCATAAATTTAGGTATAGTAACATTCTTATAAAATTATGTATAAATCGAATATTTGTGAAAAGTAGGGTTAGTCTGGCAAGAACGTAGAAGTTGAGAGTATGGTCAAAATAAATTCTAAATAATTATTCCTACTGTTGTGAAAGACAAAGTAGTAAAATAAAAGAACTTTGAAGTGCATTTCTCTTGATCAAAATACCTAGTGATACGGACTGTATCTTGTAAAAAGCGAATTTCATAACAATATAGAAACAAGATATAATTTTGTGTTCTACAATAAAAATTTGAATTGTGTTAGACAATGCGGAGTAGGGTATTTAATGGGCGTCCTTGCCCGACTACAATGTTCTTACTTGTTTTATATTTAATCTTCTATAAAATTTCATTGCCGACTCTCAACAACAAATTCTTGATAGGTAGGGAAAAGTAAACAAATAAATAAACAAGAAATTCTCGAACTGAAATATGTCAGAGCGGCAATACAATCGCTTATTTGAAATGGAAGAAATTTACAAAAGAGTTGCGTGATCTAAATAAAGGACATTATATTGAAACGTTGTCGTCAGACATGGCCAATCATTGTATAAATGAAACCACTTCCCCTGCAACTACTTAGTTACATGCAATTAAGGCTTGTGATAGTAGTGCAAAGCTTGGGTTTTATTTATACCGCCTGGCTTACCGATAACTAAATAACTAACGGCGTATCTTATCTAACTGTCTCGTAGTCGGTTAGTATTGTTCTTTTGTCCGTTAGTATGCACTTATGTTGCTTTCTTTGGTTACATTCCAAAGCACACACACACACACACTTACACAACATCGTCGGGAGAGCTATTAGATATTTAGTTCATGATGTTTGTCATCATTTTGCTTTTATTTTCTATTCCCTCTTCTTAAAAATAATGTGACTTATTCCCTACTTGATGTGTAACCTTGCTTTTTAGTACAGCCACAACGTCACCATAAGCCATTTCGGTAAAATCTTCAAGGATTTCAATCTGATGACGTCCTCTATAAACAACGGCACATGCACTATAGCCAAGCCTACCTATGGAGCTGTTGTCGAACACTTGATTGATTTAATTTTTTTTTTTATTTGTTGTCTTTAATTTACATAATGCTGTGTCTGTAAATTTATAGGGGTATTAAAGTTTGTTTTAATAGATCTTATCCTTGTGTGAATCTCGCACGAAGATATTTAAACACTACCTTTACAAAGTTTTTTTATATTTGTCGTTAATAGTTAAAGTTTTTTTTTTTTCATAATTTAGGAAATTTATTGAAAATAATAGTAACGGTGATCTCATTACTTTTTTATACACGCACACAAATAAGATTTCTTTAACGTTCATCCATTATTTTATTTCTATCGGCTTGTAATTGGTTTTAACGGAGCTCTAGATAATAATTTTTCCTTTTTTTTTCTTTCTTTTTTATTTTTGTTTGATATCATTGTACAAAATTTAAAGCCTTTCAGATCTTGAAGCTAATTTTCTTTTCTTTAATTAATTTTACGATCAAAGTAAAACAATATAATAATGAAGTAGTTATCTTTAACACTCTGAATTTTACCCTTATGCTATAGCGACCGATTTCGGACTTTGTTCTCTTTTCATAATTCTCTGCCTAACTAGTGCTACTATGTGAGGGGAGTATTATGAAAAGAAATCTTAACTAACGGAATTTCAATATTATGAATAACGCAACCTTTTCTGTGAAGAGCAGGGACAAGACCGACCAACAGAAAACTACTTCACGTACATAGGCGAACGTTACTGGCTTTAATGCAAACTAGTAATTTTTGTCGTTCATAACACACTTTTGAGAAATACCAAGTATTACTTTATGTCGTCGTAAAAGCCCTTGGTTTTTATATGAAGGCCTATTGTAGAGAAGATGTTTAGAATCTAGATCCAATGTCGTCGAAAGTTAGTGCAATACATTTGTATGTGAAGTCACTAGTGGTATTGCACTCAATCTGCTTTTTGATGAAGAACATTTATAGTTAAGTATGCTTTTGTGTCTGAGAACTTCACCTTTTGTCAAATATGAATTTTTCAATATTTTCAAAAAGAAATTTCAGAAACCTTGAAGTTTTTTGTCTAAAAATTTTTCAAATAAAAAGACAGATTTTTATTCTATTATCATAAAATAGCTATAGCACAAGTTATATTGCATGCTATGCACTGGCGATTGCAAAAAATGTCTAACGATGTTTCGAAAAGTTTGGTGGTCCTACGAAGTATTTAACGATTCATCGAGAACTTTCTTTCGTATGCGTTTACATAGACTTTGGTCTATTGACAACGTGTATTGGAGTTGACTGGATCGGTCGAATTAGTGGATCATCATCTATGTCCCTTTAGAAGGACAATCAAGGCGAACGTGCAACAACGTTCTAAACAGTCGTTCATGGCCGTTTACTTGGCAATCTCTATAAACTCGTTTAAAAGCATTTATCCTGTGCACTGCAAATTCCTTTTTAGCGCTGAATTCTAAAATTTTGAGAAGTGGTTTTCAATGAAATATTTGTCTCACGCCCCCAACAAAATCAAACAAAGCACAGCAACGCAAAATAATAATGGAAGCATCGTTCGAACTATACACATTACATCAGCATCATCATCAACTGAACAAGTGAGTCCATTCATTCGTTTATTAAATTAGATTTAGAAAAAAACTGAAAAATTTCAGTTTTATTATTATTATTTATTTATTGATTATTTATACAAACTGTGTTTTTTTGTGATTCATTCGTTTCTGTTACGGAATGTATTGTAACCTTACTTTCGAGACATGTCAGCAACATAAACACTTAACGCATAAACCACTACATCTATACTTGGAAAAAATGCTACCGATTTGTCGACACCCTTCTCCTGAAGTATCCGCGTCATTCGTGTCGTCTGCATCATTATCACAATTTTGGACTGACCAGCCAAAACCATAGCGACGCCCAACTCGCAAACAAAAATAGTTTTAGTGATATCACAACATGTAGTTGAACAATCATTGCTACTATCGTAGATATCGTTCTGAGTTCTCCGTGTACTAACAAATATGAAATGGTTAAACAGGTACCAGTTGAACGCTTCTCACTTAGTGCAAAAGCTATACATCACAATTCATGGCAATTGTCATAAAATAGTTAAAATTAAGCGTTTTCACCATATAAAATCTATTATTCGTGAGGATAGTTAAAAGAGAGCGTTGAACCTTATATGGAAAGTTGGTTACAAAAATGTTCCGAACCAAACCTTTAATAGTGTTATAATTTGAAGGGAAAAATACGTCTAGAGATATCAGGCGCACTGAGAGGCTTAAATTGATTCCGAAGATCACTCTTAAGCGACCGATACAACAAAAGGTGAGTCTATATCAATCTCGTCCTAAGGGTTGTATACATTCGTATAAACATAGTACAAGCATATCGTGTAGACTATAAGTGCGTATACGACAATGGAGTAGTGGAAATTGAATGTTTTATTATACTATTAATGCTAATATAAATTCGGAATCAATCCTCAGGCGGTATAGGTGTAATAATTATTAACCCATTTCCGCTACCCAAACATCGAGTGATCGATATAAGATGGTACTAAAGACGATAAAAGTATTCGAAAAGGTAACACAAGCTTATTATTTTGCACGACATTTCTTCATCCATCCATACCAAAAAATTTATTGGCAATAGATTAAAAGGGGTCAAGAGGACAGTGTTAGCACATGAGGCTTACTCGGCAACCTGAAATTCCTTTGCTTATATCGAAGGCACATGCACTTATTGATCAGAGTTTCACTTCTTGCAAAAATCTAACGAAATGGCTCAGTTGTTTTGGCTTGGTGTCCAAAAATTATCAGACACTCCCAATGTGCGGGCTGTGGTCGAAAAAGTATACTGCTTCAAACCATTTTGAACAGCGTTCTACGTCCATATCACTGCAAAAGGAAGAAATTCATCTATGCAACAACTTGTGAAAGATGTCAAGCATAATACTTCGTTTTAGATACTTCGCAGCAGAAAAAATGTTTGCATCGTCTTCTCAAACTATTCCTAGCATTTCCTCTTCACTAATACAATTTCTTAAGTCTACTAATTCTTAAACCTTATCTACAAGCAGATGTCCATTGAAGACTTATGTGATATTAAAACTTTCATTCATAGATTTTATGTTAAACAAAAGAATGCGAACTGTGTAATTGTTTTAAACTATTACTGGATAAAAAAGGCAACTAAAGGTATTACTTGACGGCAAGACATAAGTTTTCGTATATTTACATATTGCGCCTGTGGAGGAGGAGAAGCGCGTATATCAAATTTGCGAATGATCATGAAGAGAATTTTAATACATCATTTGTTCTACACAAAGCTTTTATGAACCCAAAGCAGACATGTGTGTTTTACAACCATTGGTGTAAAGCAGTGTTTGGTTGTCGATTAATGTCTATTCGCAAGGACTCTTTTATTATTCTTCACACTACTCTTTAACACTACGTGCTTACTTCGACCCTTTAACTTCGACAACTACTCTCATCGAGAGCCGCGCTACTCTGATCGAGAGTCTGGCTGCGACCCACCCAACTAAAACGAAAGCTACCCTATTCTATTCTTATTCTATTCCTACGCTATCTTAATCTATTCTTATTCTATTCGTATGCTACCTTAATCTATTCTTATTCTATATCTATCCTACCCTTAGGCTATGTCTATCCTATGCTTATGCTATGCCTATACTATTCTTATGCTAGCTTACTCTCTAGCACTCCCTATCTCCCCAGCTAGAGACGGAGAGGCCAAAACGAGGGATGATTTTGAGTCCTCACAAAACTTATGCGTAACAATAAATAAAAGTCGATCAATGAGTATGGAAAGGGTTTGTAGTAGATAATACTAAATTAACACGATGCTCCATTAACACGCATGCTATACTCTTCCCCAGTTGCCTTGGTTTTATAAGAAGAATATGACGGATCCAGAGAGGCAAACTCGACAAAATCTTGTGAAGTTCGCATACACTAGTGTACCCACTTTCTGGCGATCTGGGTTTGCATTATTCTTACGAAAAACGGAGAGCGGTTTATAGCGGAACTGATCTGTTACTTCCTATAATTATTCTTCTTAGTTAAAAATTGTAACAGCTAAAAGAAAAGAGAAGAATTATAAGAAGAAAAAAATGTCTGTCTATATAATACAAAGGTGTGTTTTACTTCATGCAATTGCATTGACAGAATTGGTCACGTAGCAGATTTCCTTTGACAGAAAACAGACAGTGAGCAGGAGAAGAGCAGAGAATATTTTGGAGCAATCAATTTATAGCTAATTGCCTTCAACGAGCAGTTCACCACGCAAAACTATCATAACCATTCTTGTGATAAAAAAAAAAATTAAAAGAACGGTAAGTAAAAAAAAAACATTGCCTTGGACAAATCAGGGACTTTAGGAGTTTACACCTTTTTGAACAGGACCAAGCCCGGCGACTCAGATGCTTACAAGGTTCTCTCGCTACTGTAACGACTAGCTAATTTTCATCTTGTTAAGTGTTGGGACATACTTGCTGTTAGATATTACTGTTCTCATGAAGCCGATGATTAACGCTTTGTATTCATTCGGTATTTTTCGAATACCAACGCATACAAGGATTCTCAGGAAATATGGACCCTTATATGCCGAAAGCGCACCTTGTTAACGTTAACGTTCTCTGATGAAAATCGGCGGAACGATACGCCTACAGTACCACGTTAACTAATAACACCTCAGTTTTTCAGAAAGTGACCTATAGGTTGAACACAAGAACATGAGACGGAACGTTAAAATAAAAGCTGGGTCTTCCTCTATTCCTTCGCCAGGCGTCCGCAAAAATTTAATATAACCTTATACCATAAGTGATGTACTATTATTTGCTTGCTTACAAAGCATTTTGATTTGAATCTTAAATATCTCTATCCGCGGACATTAATTCTTTTCATCCACTTTTTTTTACAATGTTTTTAAACTAACATTGTAAAGAGTAAGATGTACAATATTTACGACGATTTAATTTAAATAGTAGTTGGGGAAAATTTTTGATTAACAAGAAAATATATCTTATAAAAATATCTTATATGTACATACATATATACGTTATGTCTAAGCTAAACTTATACATATAATATTTCATGTAATACAGAGGAATGGCTTTGTGCTTATACTCCCATTCTACTTTGTGAGGTATATATAGATATATGTACGCATGTGTATAAAATTTATAAACCCTTTTATTAATTTGACCAAATTTAACTCGAAAAAAGGAAAAGTTCACAAAAATTTTTGCGGCTCTGCTTTAACAAGTTCTTCTATAGCCGGCGTTTTTTAAATTATTCTTAACATTTTGATAATGGGTTTTTTTGTCTTTCATATCTAATCTCTAAATTCCTATTTTATATAATAAAATCGTCGCTGTACGTACAAAACAGAGGAAAGTTTATTCGCATCTGAAGTTTGATTACAAAGTTTTGTCAGGTCTACATTTCCAACAAAAAGAAAACAATTAATCATTTATTTATTTATTTATTTATTGGGCTAACAAAAGACAGCCATTAATTTTATTGCAATTTAAGTTAAAAATATCTAATTCTTTAATTATAATGAAAAGCAGTAAACTTATAGTTATTTATATTGTATATTCATATCTATTCAACCCCATTGTGTGAAAAATGGTTTATTTTACAATTATGGTGAGTGGAATTCACCGCTAAGTGTATCAGACAAAGAAAATAAATGACAATAATCGTTAATGTGTTTACAAGCAGCGTGAAGGAGGTTAACAAGTTCATCGCGGGGATGCGAGGATGCTCTTAGAACGTCATTAATTGAATATGTGTAACTGCAGCTAGCATGAGCTCTTTGCTTTTCTCCTCAATTTTTTTTAGGATAGAGTATTTAGAGTATTTTATTTATTTATAATTTACATGTGTGATTTTTAATTTTCAATACTCGCTGTGCAAACGCAATTTGTTTCCAACTTCGAATCCAGTGCATTCTTTGCCATCCTATGAACACAGATTTAGCTTATTTAAGTGGCCTTCGCTAGAAAAGCGGGCGCTTTCTTTAAACAAGAGTTTGTGGGATTTTGTCCATTATTTATAAATTGCGGAAGAAAGAGGACTGAAATTGAATATTTGTTTTTTTGTTCAAGGATCCTGTTATTTGTATTAAGTGAAAATGGAATAAAAGTATTTGATTGTTTTAAATTATTCTACTGCTATTTGTGTTCAAAAGTGGTAAAAAATTAAGTGAAAATGGAATAAAAGAATTTGATTGTTTTAAATTATTTTCTTTTAGAGGTTAGAATTAGATTTTTGGTTTCTTTTACAACCCCTTATCTCGTTAATCATGACCACATTTTAACCAGTCTAGGCGCTTCTTGCCGTCTTGCAGCTTATTCTTTTCTTACCGACATTATTAATTTCCCTTGGTCATCCCAGCCTTACCCTACTTAATTTAGGGATATTTCATTCACTATCGCTTCCTTCTTTCTTTATTGTCATACTATGCTATTCTTATTTATTTTAGTTAGTTTTTAGCAGGTCTAGCCTTATTGACAGTTTTGGTTGACACTACAGGGTCTGTTTTTCTAAAAAGCTTTGCGAAGGCTGTAAGACCGTTCACCTATCGGCTCTATTTCCGCCCTGAGTTCCGAGCTAAAAAAAGTAAAATCCTGATACGAGATTTTGTCACAATGGCTACATTAACTCTTGGAAAGAGGAGTTATCGGTAGAAACCGTTGCAACTTATGGGCCATTGAGTGCAGAATGATATAACATAGAGAGAAAGTAATAATTTTTATCATTAACGTAAAACCATTCGCTGAATATAACTTATTTATGAAAAGAAATAATCGAAGCAAGCAAGTAATGATTACCAAAAGTTTAAGTAAAGAATATTTACTATTATTTTTTTTAGATTATATGAAAGTAAGGTAAGAAATAAATTAAAGCAAATTCTTTTCCAGAATTGCAATCGTTCTAGTTACATTTCAAAACTTAAACCGAAATGTCTAATGCATAAACAAAAGGCAATGTTTCAGTATTTTATAATTATGCACGCAATTACCTGTATGCATACATATGTGTGCTACAACGCAGCTCGGACAGGTTTCGTACTTGTAACATTTATGTGCCTTACATACACATAGGACTATTTGCATTTATCTTTCAAGTATAAATAAAGATGTATAATACATGTGTGGCATCAACCACATAACATGGTCTAGAAAACAGCTAGATACACAAACGTTTACGTGGTGCACGCCGATTTTATCTTAGATTTATCTTGGCTTATGACGAACGAAAGTTAAAATTATGCAAACCCTTTTAAAATTCATGCAAAAAAAGCGCCTGCCTTCCAAAGTTTAAACGAAATGTCAATTGTATTGGATTTTTTCCTCAAAATTGTTTCAATTAATATTATTTTTTAAACTTACAATTTACATATATTAAAAAAGCAAACAAGCTTTTGTTATTATTATTATTTGTATGTAACATATAGGTTATCTCCAATTTTGTTGCTACATAAAAACATTTTCAGCACTCAGGCATATTTTTCTCTCTATTTCTGCAGCTTATCTCCTTACATTTTTGGAAAGTTTGTTATCGTTTTATCGTCTTATCGCCTTACTCTGATACATACGTAAGGCAGAGAGTTTCCTTCTTTATAACCGCAAATTACTGGGTAATATATTTAAGCATCAATTTAAAGCTTTATTTTTGAATTATATAAGTTTATTGGCTTTTTTTCAGAAAGTAAAGCAAAAGAAAAAGAAAGTAGAAAATTTCTTTGCTTGTTAGCCGGAATAGAATATCTTTAATAAGCGATATCTCCTTTGAAATCATGGCAAGTTATGTAACATAGACTTCAAGCAAACACTTAACATGCCCTCAAAGTATGTGTGAAGAGTTAAGCAATTCAATGTTATTCCCACAAAAACACGAAACGAATATACAATTTTTGAATAAGAGTAGCGTACCAGTACGTTTGCTTTGTTATATGGAATATTTTAAACAATCAGTAGTTGAAATCCGAGAATAACAGCGATCTAGATCTTTAATTCTCATTACTTGAATAGACAATTATCCTACAAAAAACATGTAAGAAAGTCATATTCGGTTATGACGGAACGTGTTATACTCAACACCTCTATCCTAACCAAGACAAACAAATAAGAAAGTTATATTCGGTGGGGGCCAAATTTCGCATGCCCATCACTAATAAAGTCTTTACCATGTTCTACACTCCAAATCCTCTCATTTGCTACCAATATCGAAGGTATTTTTAAGAAAGCATTTATCCACTAAGTCGTGACGACTACCACAATTAATTTAGGATTAATACACTTGGGCTATCGCATCCTACTCTTCAAGTGCTTTTATTTGATATCCATATCACTGGCATTCTTAAAAAATAAGCCACCAGGTCCCGGTGCCTACCATATTTATTTTAGAATTAACCCATTTCTACGCCGAAAATATGTCTTTG
>NW_024003566.1:0-3988 GCF_014805625.2 Glossina fuscipes
AACAATACGTTCCGTGTCCAAGATATGCTATAGCTGTTGCCACAAGTGAATCAAAAGGTTAAATATCGTATTACAATTTTTATCACAATGTTTTTCTCTATATTCAAGATACCCAGATGACAACGATGACAAAATTATTATGCCCGCATTAGCAAACACATAGAAATGAAAGAGTATATAAATCAGGCGGACATGATCTACTTCTGTTACAAAATCAATAGCATCTTCCATGGTAAAACATAGTTTTTATATTGTATTCATTTTGGCATTATGTGTGTACATTATATGCGGTATTTCGGTATATTAATTTATTTATTTATTTAGCTGTTAGCAGCTAACCCAAAAAAATTATAATAATATGAAATTGATTGTTTTATATATACTAAATACGCAACGTATTTACAACAGTAGCTACGTACACGATGTCATACAAGATTAAAATACTAGAGACTATGTCTATGTGTTACAGAGGGGAAAGAAGAAGAAGAATAACAAGAACACGAACACTACGTGACTAAAAATTCATATTACCTCTTAAGCAACATACGCTTCACTTTTATCCGAAATGGGGAAAAGTGCAAGCAATTAAATTCATAGTTAGCACCACATCGCGGAAGACGCATGTGCGTGATGGTAAAGGCAAGATCATTCACCGTTGGTTGTCATATCTAGTTCTCTTGCTTTTGCTTTTTCGGCTATTTTGGTTATTGTTTAATAACTATATATCTGTAGCGAACATGTATTAAATAAATAAATAAACAAATAAAGCCTTTTATGTGATGATGTTCAGTGCAGTTGATAATCGCTCTAAAAGTTTCTTCCTGAAACTTCTGCTAAAGAACGAATGTTGCAAGTTTTGTTAAGCAAATAAAAATGAGAGGTTTTCTGTTAATTGAGGTAAATCCTTATACGCTTCTTCAGATAGGTTCTATACATGAATTCTACTCTTTGCCTGTAACTGATTTGCTTTAAAAGAATTGATTAACGCTTATCACAGATTCTTTTTTTTTCCTTTTTGTCCCTTCCTTTATCAATATTTATAAAAATTTCCCTATGAATATTGCGACGCCATGGAATCATGGCGTAATTCGATATTCTCTTTGAACGTCTGCTGACTAGGGAGAACTAGTAAGTGCGGTGCAGTAAGTGCGGAAAATATTTGTTTCATTGTAAGAAATTAAAATATACTTTTGTGCAAAAAATGCAGAAACTCGTATCAGCCGATCAGCCCTAGGGATTAGGTTCACCCCGGCAACTATTCATCCTTTTTTTTTGGGCATTGTAAGCAATAATAGTAATTCTGACGGAAACGCACCAAAACTTGCATGCTTGAGAAACTGGCGTATGGTAAATCAATTGCGAAAGTAAGCATTAACGGGTGTATTTCCAATGTCCTAATGCTAAACAAAGTAAATCCATAGAAGTCTGTTGCTATTAATAAGCAACTGGATGAGCCAATGTATTGCATGAGTCGAGTGTGTATCTTTTATCAATGTGCATGCTAATAATTATTGTATAAAGTAGGATCAAACGGAACTGATTTAGGAAAATAAAGCATGCGATATGTGATGACAATATCCGTAATAATAAAGGTAGCGTAACGTATACATAACTTGAGATAGATACGTGCGCAACGATGATTAAGGTGGTGGTACGAGAATAGACCCTGCGGTTGCTTCGTTACTACCATTTAACAAACACTTTGGAAATTACAATTGTGAAAAATGAGTTCAACCGCGAAAATTCAGGCAAAAGTCCATCAATTTCAAACCAAGTTCGCTAGACAACAAGTAAATGCAAAAATTTGGTTGAACATGTAGGTATCTATAGTAAGATTATTTTCATATTCATCATATGCTAATTATGGAGGTCAATGCCAATAAAACAAATTTTGCGCTAAAAGAAGCTATATATATATAAGCCCAAATATTTGAAGCATTGCTTAATTCTGAAATATGCTCTTGATTATATAAGTAATATTTAATCTTGTGGAGGTTTACTCTGGGTTATCTTATATACTTGGGATGTTTGCACGCTTTTTGCCTGTTCCCTTTGTTCTCCTCATGAACTCGCCTGAAGAGAGAAAAAATCATTGTTTATTTGTATATTTTGCAAAGTTTTATATGTACTTGCTTTCTTTTGTTTGTATTTAACAAATTAAATATGACTTGTTCGAATGGCTGGTTTCGTTGTTTGACTGTTTACTCCATCTCATTATATTCTTTTATGTTATTCGTACTTATATTGCTATTCGCTTACCAGTGATATATATGGCTGTACATGCAGCAAGTAGGACACTTCCTTGGATTCGGCACGAATCGACTCGCATTATCACACAAAACGATACCTTCAGAATGATTCTGGGCTCAGCTCAAGTGTGAACATATGTGTATTTATACACCGCTCATATAAGCAATCTTCTTATAAGGTTCATACAAAAATATGTGGTACAAATCATGCCACAATAATAGCTGTAGTGGTCCACCCACTGGACTACTCAACTCACTTGATAATTATACAATTTCATTAAATATTCTTGGATGTCATTTTATGGATATTAATTTTTTAACTCATAAGAAAACATTGAAATAAAAATTAACTATCTCCATCCTCCATCGATCTTTGAACCGACCGTCACAAACGTTTGTATCAGATTTAAACATATTTAATGAACGTAACAAATTGTAACTCAACGTCTGAGGGTGTTCACTGTTCGTCTGAATAATAAATCACTGGGTTTGTTACACTTACAACTATTCTTAAGTGCCGCTTGAAGAGAATCGGAGGTGGTAGAAACAGACGCAGGTGTCATTGCTAAACTTGCTAATTCGGAAGATATGGAGATTTTAAATTCACTTTAGATTAATACATTTAATTTGGTTTTCGATACCTGAATTCGCAAAGTGGCACGTTGGCTTGTTTCGCTGGATTCTCGGCTACATAAGCTGGATATTGCAGAACTAAAACTTCACGAAGAATAACTTACATAGTTTTAGCAGGATCGTTCTTTTTAGTCTACTTATCGTACATTCTTTTTTGCATATAACATGTGTACATATGATTTTCAGAGATGATGGAACTCATACTCTTTTACAGAAGAACATTTTTTTATTTCAAATACATCACCATTTATACAACTTTTATGATATCAAATGTTCGCCGCTGTTAGCATAGCAATCTCTATCTTTATCTGCCTGACTGTCTTTATTTTCGTTAAATTTTTACTCAGGTTCACTTTCTTTTATAAAACAAGTAACCACGAAAAATTCAATACGGCGTCAACATAGACACACAACAGTTCATTTCAGATCTTGAAACAACATTTGCTGCAAGCTAAAGTTAAATGCGTATTGTATCCATTTTTAATGTATACTCTTGGAATTCAAGTAGGAGTAAATTTCAGCATTCCTTGTCCATTTTTTAGTCTTGCACGGTAACAGTTAGGCATCGGTAACACATAGATAAAGCAATAGGAAGAAATGAACTGATTTGTGTTATATATTAGGTCCACATTTGTTTATCCGGCAAATTATTGTCGCTAGAAACGCATATTTGCTACGGCATGGCTTATACCTAAACTTTTGGATCTATAAAAGAATCCGGTTTATATTTCCCAATAATTTACTTTATTTTTTGTCTTCGAACCAATTTTCGTTTAAGTTTAATTCAACTTCAGAGACTTCTGAGTCATTCGTTATAATATTTTTGGCGCTCTTCGAAAGTTATTTACGAATTACATTTTCGTACGTTTCAACTGCTTCTTTTACCACCTTAAATCAACCTTTTTGTAAACTATTTTTGGTTTACGTGAACCGGAACGCAATGCCAAGCGTAGATAAAAGGGCCAATAATTCCTAATTTTTACGATGCAAAAACTCAATTACCGCAACTGCTGTATATATTAGTTTGGGAAAAGAAATCCATTATTTTTTCGGTAGATAGCTGCACTGATAGATTTCTCGTAAAGTATCGATCAAACAATTTCAGA